>NW_026699552.1:0-47440 GCF_030435755.1 Ochotona princeps
GGAGAACAACTCCATTTGGCTCACTAACTTCACACACCATCAGGCTTCCAAGCAGCTCTCAAGGAAACTCAGTTTTCACACTCTATGCTTAGTGCCCTTTGAGTGCATTATCTAGGAATGAACCTGGTAGAGCATCCCGCACAAACGAATGCTCCACATGCGGGTTTCACATGCCACCAACTCCACATTCTCAGGCAACTTCAGCGCCACAGCCGTTTTCAGATAGCCCTCAAAGCAAAGGCTCTAGACGTAAATATTGGTGTGAGAGCTAATTCAATCAAGGAAACACTGCATGTTGGTGAAGGGCATATTGAAGAAGGATCAGCCGAGTGATTCTTGTGGGAGAACAACTCCATTTGGCTCACTAACTTCACACACCATCAGGCTTCCAAGCAGCTCTCAAGGAAACTCAGTTTTCACACTCTATGCTTAGTGCCCTTTGAGTGCCTAGGACTGAAATGAAGCTTGGTGAGCATCCCACACAAACGAATGTTCCACATGCGGGTTTCACATGCCACCAACTCCACATTCACAAGCAACTTCAGGGCCACAGCCATTTTCAGATAGCCCTCAATGCAAAGGCTCTAGACGCAAATATTGGTGTGAGAGCTAATTCAATCAAGGAAACACTGCATGTTGGTGAAGGGCATATTGAAGAAGGATCAGCCGAGTGGTTCTTGTGGGAGAACAACTCCATTTGGCTCACTAACTTCACACACCATCAGGCTTCCAAGCAGCTCTCAAGGAAACTCAGTTTTCACACTCTATGCTTAGTGCCCTTTGAGTGCATTATCTAGGAATGAACCTGGTAGAGCATCCCACACAAACAAATGCTCCACATGCGGGTTTCACATGCCACCAACTCCACATTGACAGGCAACTTCAGCGCCACAGCCGTTTTCAGATAGCCCTCAATGCAAAGGCTCTAGACGCAAATATTGGTGTGAGAGCTAATTCAATCAAGGAAACACTGCATGTTGGTGAAGGGCATATTGAAGAAGGATCAGCCGAGTGGTTCTTGTGGGAGAACAACTCCATTTGGCTCACTAACTTCACACACCATCAGGCTTCCAAGCAGCTCTCAAGGAAACTCAGTTTTCACACTCTATGCTTAGTGCCCTTTGAGTGCCTAGGACTGAAATGAAGCTTGGTGAGCATCCCACGCAAACGAATGCTCCACATGCGGGTTTCACATGCCACCAACTCCACATTCTCAGACAACTTCAGCGCCACAGCCGTTTTCAGATAGCACTCAATGCAAAGGCTCTAGACGCAAATATTGGTGTGAGAGCTAATTCAATCAAGGAATCACTGCATGTTGGTGAAGGGCATAGTGAAGAAGGATCAGCCGAGTGGTTCTTGTGGGAGAACAACTCCATTTGGCTCACTAACTTCACACACCATCAGGGTTCCAAGCAGCTCTCAAGGAAACTCAGTTTTCACACTCTATGCTTAGTTCCCTTTGAGTGCCTAGGACTGAAATGAAGCTTGGTAAGCATCCCACGCAAACGAATGCTCCACATGCGGGTTTCACATGCCACCAACTCCACATTCTCAGGCAACTTCAGCGCCACAGCCGTTTTCAGATAGCCCTCAATGCAAAGGCTCTAGACGCAAATATTGGTGTGAGAGCTAATTCAATCAAGGAAACACTGCATGTTGGTGAAGGGCATATTGAAGAAGGATCGGCCGACTGATTCTTGTGGGAGAACAACTCCATTTGGCTCACTAACTTCACACACCATCAGGCTTCCAAGCAGCTCTCAAGGAAACTCAGTTTTCACACTCTATGCTTAGTGCCCTTTGAGTGCCTAGGACTGAAATGAACCTGGTAGAGCATCCCACACAAACAAATGCTCCACATGCGGGTTTCACATGCAACCAACTGCACATTGACAAGCAACTTCAGCGCCACAGCCGTTTTCAGATAGCCCTCAATGCAAAGGCTCTAGACGCAAATATTGGTGTGAGAGCTAATTCAATCAAGGAAACACTGCATATTGGTGAAGGGCATATTGAAGAAGGATCAGCCGAGTGGTTCTTGTGGGAGAACAACTCCATTTGGCTCACTAACTTCACACACCATCAGGCTTCCAAGCAGCTCTCAAGGAAACTCAGTTTTCACACTCTATGCTTAGTGCCCTTTGAGTGCCTAGGACTGAAATGAAGCTTGGTGAGCATCCCACACAAACGAATACTCCACATGCGTTTTTCACATGCCACCAACTCCACATTGACAGGAAACTTCAGCGCCACAGCCGTTTTCAGATAGCCCTCAATGCAAAGGCTCTAGACGCAAATATTGGTGTGAGAGCTAATTCAATCAAGGAAACACTGAATGTTGGTGAAGGGCATATTGAAGAAGGATCAGCCGAGTGGTTCTTGTGGGAGAACAACTCCATTTGGCTCACTAACTTCACACACCATCAGGCTTCCAAGCAGCTCTCAAGGAAACTCAGTTTTCACACTCTATGCTTAGTGCCCTTTGAGTGCCTAGGACTGAAATGAAGCTTGGTGAGCATCCCACACAAACGAATGCTCCACATGCGGGTTTCACATGCCACCAACTCCACATTGACAGGAAACTTCAGCGCCACAGCCGTTTTCAGATAGCCCTCAATGCAAAGGCTCTAAACGCAAATATTGGTGTGAGAGCTAATTCAATCAAGGAAACACTGCATGTTGGTGAAGGGCATATTGAAGAAGGATCAGCCGAGTGGTTCTTGTGGGAGAACAACTCCATTTGGCTCACTAACTTCACACACCATCAGGCTTCCAAGCAGCTCTCAAGGAAACTCAGTTTTCACACTCTATGCTTAGTGCCCTTTGAGTGCCTAGGACTGAAATGAAGCTTGGTGAGCATCCCACGCAATCGAATGCTCCACATGCGGGTTTCACATGCCACCAACTCCACATTCTCAGGCAACTTCAGCGCCACAGCCGTTTTCAGATAGCCCTCAATGCAAAGGCTCTAGACGCAAATATTGGTGTGAGAGCTAATTCAATCAAGGAAACACTGCATGTTGGTGAAGGGCATATTGAAGAAGGATCAGCCGAGTGGTTCTTGTGGGAGAAGAACTCCATTTGGCTCACTAACTTCACACACCATCAGGCTTCCAAGCAGCTCTCAAGGAAACTCAGTTTTCACACTCTATGCTTAGTGCCCTTTGAGTGCCTAGGACTGAAATGAAGCTTGGTGAGCATCCCACACAAACGAATACTCCACATGCGTTTTTCACATGCCACCAACTCCACATTGACAGGAAACTTCAGCGCCACAGCCGTTTTCAGATAGCCCTCAATGCAAAGGCTCTAGACGCAAATATTGGTGTGAGAGCTAATTCAATCAAGGAAACACTGCATGTTGGTGAAGGGCATATTGAAGAAGGATCAGCCGAGTGGTTCTTGTGGGAGAACAACTCCATTTGGCTCACTAACTTCACACACCATCAGGCTTCCAAGCAGCTCTCAAGGAAACTCAGTTTTCACACTCTATGCTTAGTGCCCTTTGAGTGCCTAGGACTGAAATGAAGCTTGGTGAGCATCCCACACAAACGAATGCTCCACATGCGGGTTTCACATGCCACCAACTCCACATTGACAGGAAACTTCAGCGCCACAGCCGTTTTCAGATAGCCCTCAATGCAAAGGCTCTAAACGCAAATATTGGTGTGAGAGCTAATTCAATCAAGGAAACACTGCATGTTGGTGAAGGGCATATTGAAGAAGGATCAGCCGAGTGGTTCTTGTGGGAGAACAACTCCATTTGGCTCACTAACTTCACACACCATCAGGCTTCCAAGCAGCTCTCAAGGAAACTCAGTTTTCACACTCTATGCTTAGTGCCCTTTGAGTGCCTAGGACTGAAATGAAGCTTGGTGAGCATCCCACGCAATCGAATGCTCCACATGCGGGTTTCACATGCCACCAACTCCACATTCTCAGGCAACTTCAGCGCCACAGCCGTTTTCAGATAGCCCTCAATGCAAAGGCTCTAGACGCAAATATTGGTGTGAGAGCTAATTCAATCAAGGAAACACTGCATGTTGGTGAAGGGCATATTGAAGAAGGATCAGCCGAGTGGTTCTTGTGGGAGAAGAACTCCATTTGGCTCACTAACTTCACACACCATCAGGCTTCCAAGCAGCTCTCAAGGAAACTCAATTTTCACACTCTATGCTTAGTGCCCTTTGAGTGCCTAGGACCGAAATGAAGCTTGGTGAGCATCCCACAGAAACGAATGCTCCACATGCGTTTTTCACATGCCACCAACTCCACATTGACAGGAAACTTCAGCGCCACAGCCGTTTTCAGATAGCCCTCAATGCAAAGGCTCTAGACGCAAATATTGGTGTGAGAGCTAATTCAATCAAGGAAACACTGCATGTTGGTGAAGGGCATATTGAAGAAGGATCAGCCGAGTGGTTCTTGTGGGAGAACAACTCCATTTGGCTCACTAACTTCACACACCATCAGGCTTCCAAGCAGCTCTCAAGGAAACTCAGTTTTCACACTCTATGCTTAGTGCCCTTTGAGTGCATTATCTAGGAATGAACCTGGTAGAGCATCCGGCACAAACGAATTCTCCACATGCGGGTTTCACATGCCACCAACTCCACATTCTCAGGCAACTTCAGCGCCACAGCCGTTTTCAGATAGCCCTCAATGCAAAGGCTCTAGACGTAAATATTGGTGTGAGAGCTAATTCAATCAAGGAAACACTGCATGTTGGTGAAGGGCATATTGAAGAAGGATCAGCCGAGTGATTCTTGTGGGAGAACAACTCCATTTGGCTCACTAACTTCACACACCATCAGGCTTCCAAGCAGCTCTCAAGGAAACTCAGTTTTCACACTCTATGCTTAGTGCCCTTTGAGTGCATTACCTAGGACTGAAATGAAGCTTGGTGAGCATCCCACACAAACGAATGTTCCACATGCGGGTTTCACATGCCACCAACTCCACATTCTCAAGCAACTTCAGCGCCACAGCCGTTTTCAGATAGCCCTCAATGCAAAGGCTCTAGACGCAAATATTGGTGTGAGAGCTAATTCAATCAAGGAAACACTGCATGTTGGTGAAGGGCATATTGAAGAAGGATCAGCCGAGTGGTTCTTGTGGGAGAACAACTCCATTTGGCTCACTAACTTCACACACCATCAGGCTTCCAAGCAGCTCTCAAGGAAACTCAGTTTTCACACTCTATGCTTAGTGCCCTTTGAGTGCCTAGGACTGAAATGAAGCTTGGTGAGCATCCCACGCAAACGAATGCTCCACATGCGGGTTTCACATGCCACCAACTCCACATTCTCAGGCAACTTCAGCGCCACAGCCGTTTTCAGATAGCACTCAATGCAAAGGCTCTAGACGCAAATATTGGTGTGAGAGCTAATTCAATCAAGGAATCACTGCATGTTGGTGAAGGGCATAGTGAAGAAGGATCAGCCGAGTGGTTCTTGTGGGAGAACAACTCCATTTGGCTCACTAACTTCACACACCATCAGGGTTCCAAGCAGCTCTCAAGGAAACTCAGTTTTCACACTCTATGCTTAGTGCCCTTTGAGTGCCTAGGACTGAAATGAAGCTTGGTAAGCATCCCACGCAAACGAATGCTCCACATGCGGGTTTCACATGCCACCAACTCCACATTCTCAGGCAACTTCAGCGCCACAGCCGTTTTCAGATAGCCCTCAATGCAAAGGCTCTAGACGCAAATATTGGTGTGAGAGCTAATTCAATCAAGGAAACACTGCATGTTGATCAAGGGCATATTGAAGAAGGATCAACCGAGTGGTTCTTGTGGGAGAACAACTCCATTTGGCTCACTAACTTCACACACCATCAGGCTTCCAAGCAGCTCTCAAGGAAACTCAGTTTTCACACTCTATGCTTAGTGCCCTTTGAGTGCATTATCTAGGAATGAACCTGGTAGAGCATCCCACACAAACGAATGCTCCACATTCGGGTTTCACATGCCACCAACTCCACATTCTCAGGCAACTTCAGCGCCACAGCCGTTTTCAGATAGCCCTCAATGCAAAGGCTCTAGATGCAAATATTGGTGTGAGAGCTAATTCAATCAAGGAAACACTGAATATTGGTGAAGGGCATATTGAAGAAGGATCAGCCGAGTGGTTCTTGTGGGAGAAGAACTCCATTTGGCTCACTAACTTCACACACCATCAGGCTTCCAAGCAGCTCTCAAGGAAACTCAGTTTTCACACTCTATGCTTAGTGCCCTTTGAGTGCCTAGGACTGAAATGAAGCTTGGTGAGCATCCCACACAAACGAATACTCCACATGCGTTTTTCACATGCCACCAACTCCACATTCTCAGGCAACTTCAGCGCCACAGCCGTTTTCAGATAGCCCTCAACGCAAAGGCTCTAGACGTAAATATTGGTGTGAGAGCTAATTCAATCAAGGAAACACTGCATGTTGGTGAAGGGCATATTGAAGAAGGATCAGCCGAGTGATTCTTGTGGGAGAACAACTCCATTTGGCTCACTAACTTTACACACCATCAGGCTTCCAAGCAGCTCTCAAGGAAACTCAGTTTTCACACTCTATGCTTAGAGCCCTTTGAGTGCCTAGGACTGAAATGAAGCTTGGTGAGCATCCCACACAAACGAATGTTCCACATGCGGGTTTCACATGCCACCAACTCCACATTCACAAGCAACTTCAGTGCCACAGCCATTTTCTGATAGCCCTCAATGCAAAGGCTCTAGACGCAAATATTGGTGTGAGAGCTAATTCAATCAAGGAAACACTGCATGTTGTTGAAGGGCATATTGAAGAAGGATCGGCCGACTGATTCTTGTGGGAGAACAACTCCATTTGGCTCACTAACTTCACACACCATCAGGCTTCCAAGCAGCTCTCAAGGAAACTCAGTTTTCACACTCTATGCTTAGTGCCCTTTGAGTGCCTAGGACTGAAATGAACCTGGTAGAGCATCCCACACAAACAAATGCTCCACATGCGGGTTTCACATGCAACCAACTCCACATTGACAAGCAACTTCAGCGCCACAGCCGTTTTCAGATAGCCCTCAATGCAAAGGCTCTAGACGCAAATATTGGTGTGAGAGCTAATTCAATCAAGGAAACACTGCATATTGGTGAAGGGCATATTGAAGAAGGATCAGCCGAGTGGTTCTTGTGGGAGAACAACTCCATTTGGCTCACTAACTTCACACACCATCAGGCTTCCAAGCAGCTCTCAAGGAAACTCAGTTTTCACACTCTATGCTTAGTGCCCTTTGAGTGCATTATCTAGGAATGAACCTGGTAGAGCATCCCGCACAAACGAATGCTCCACATGCGGGTTTCACATGCCACCAACTCCACATTCTCAGGCAACTTCAGCGCCACAGCCGTTTTCAGATAGCCCTCAATGCAAAGGCTCTAGACGTAAATATTGGTGTGAGAGCTAATTCAATCAAGGAAACACTGCATGTTGGTGAAGGGCATATTGAAGAAGGATCAGCCGAGTGATTCTTGTGGGAGAACAACTCCATTTGGCTCACTAACTTCACACACCATCAGGCTTCCAAGCAGCTCTCAAGGAAACTCAGTTTTCACACTCTATGCTTAGTGCCCTTTGAGTGCCTAGGACTGAAATGAAGCTTGGTGAGCATCCCACACAAACGAATGTTCCACATGCGGGTTTCACATGCCACCAACTCCACATTCACAAGCAACTTCAGTGCCACAGCCATTTTCAGATAGCCCTCAATGCAAAGGCTCTAGACGCAAATATTGGTGTGAGAGCTAATTCAATCAAGGAAACACTGCATGTTGGTGAAGGGCATATTGAAGAAGGATCAGCCGAGTGGTTCTTGTGGGAGAAGAACTCCATTTGGCTCACTAACTTCACACACCATCAGGCTTCCAAGCAGCTCTCAAGGAAACTCAGTTTTCACACTCTATGCTTAGTGCCCTTTGAGTGCCTAGGACTGAAATGAAGCTTGGTGAGCATCCCACACAAACGAATACTCCACATGCGTTTTTCACATGCCACCAACTCCACATTCTCAGGCAACTTCAGCGCCACAGCCGTTTTCAGATAGCCCTCAACGCAAAGGCTCTAGACGTAAATATTGGTGTGAGAGCTAATTCAATCAAGGAAACACTGCATGTTGGTGAAGGGCATATTGAAGAAGGATCAGCCGAGTGATTCTTGTGGGAGAACAACTCCATTTGGCTCACTAACTTTACACACCATCAGGCTTCCAAGCAGCTCTCAAGGAAACTCAGTTTTCACACTCTATGCTTAGAGCCCTTTGAGTGCCTAGGACTGAAATGAAGCTTGGTGAGCATCCCACACAAACGAATGTTCCACATGCGGGTTTCACATGCCACCAACTCCACATTCACAAGCAACTTCAGTGCCACAGCCATTTTCTGATAGCCCTCAATGCAAAGGCTCTAGACGCAAATATTGGTGTGAGAGCTAATTCAATCAAGGAAACACTGCATGTTGTTGAAGGGCATATTGAAGAAGGATCGGCCGACTGATTCTTGTGGGAGAACAACTCCATTTGGCTCACTAACTTCACACACCATCAGGCTTCCAAGCAGCTCTCAAGGAAACTCAGTTTTCACACTCTATGCTTAGTGCCCTTTGAGTGCCTAGGACTGAAATGAACCTGGTAGAGCATCCCACACAAACAAATGCTCCACATGCGGGTTTCACATGCAACCAACTCCACATTGACAAGCAACTTCAGCGCCACAGCCGTTTTCAGATAGCCCTCAATGCAAAGGCTCTAGACGCAAATATTGGTGTGAGAGCTAATTCAATCAAGGAAACACTGCATATTGGTGAAGGGCATATTGAAGAAGGATCAGCCGAGTGGTTCTTGTGGGAGAACAACTCCATTTGGCTCACTAACTTCACACACCATCAGGCTTCCAAGCAGCTCTCAAGGAAACTCAGTTTTCACACTCTATGCTTAGTGCCCTTTGAGTGCATTATCTAGGAATGAACCTGGTAGAGCATCCCGCACAAACGAATGCTCCACATGCGGGTTTCACATGCCACCAACTCCACATTCTCAGGCAACTTCAGCGCCACAGCCGTTTTCAGATAGCCCTCAATGCAAAGGCTCTAGACGTAAATATTGGTGTGAGAGCTAATTCAATCAAGGAAACACTGCATGTTGGTGAAGGGCATATTGAAGAAGGATCAGCCGAGTGATTCTTGTGGGAGAACAACTCCATTTGGCTCACTAACTTCACACACCATCAGGCTTCCAAGCAGCTCTCAAGGAAACTCAGTTTTCACACTCTATGCTTAGTGCCCTTTGAGTGCCTAGGACTGAAATGAAGCTTGGTGAGCATCCCACACAAACGAATGTTCCACATGCGGGTTTCACATGCCACCAACTCCACATTCACAAGCAACTTCAGTGCCACAGCCATTTTCAGATAGCCCTCAATGCAAAGGCTCTAGACGCAAATATTGGTGTGAGAGCTAATTCAATCAAGGAAACACTGCATGTTGGTGAAGGGCATATTGAAGAAGGATCAGCCGAGTGGTTCTTGTGGGAGAACAACTCCATTTGCCTCACTAACTTCACACACCATCAGGCTTCCAAGCAGCTCTCAAGGAAACTCAGTTTTCACACTCTATGCTTAGTGCCCTTTGAGTGCATTATCTAGGAATGAACCTGGTAGAGCATCCCACACAAACAAATGCTCCACATGCGGGTTTCACATGCCACCAACTCCACATTGACAGGCAACTTCAGCGCCACAGCCGTTTTCAGATAGCCCTCAATGCAAAGGCTCTAGACGCAAATATTGGTGTGAGAGCTAATTCAATCAAGGAAACACTGCATGTTGGTGAAGGGCATATTGAAGAAGGATCAGCCGAGTGGTTCTTGTGGGAGAACAACTCCATTTGGCTCACTAACTTCACACACCATCAGGCTTCCAAGCAGCTCTCAAGGAAACTCAGTTTTCACACTCTATGCTTAGTGCCCTTTGAGTGCCTAGGACTGAAATGAAGCTTGGTGAGCATCCCACGCAAACGAATGCTCCACATGCGGGTTTCACATGCCACCAACTCCACATTCTCAGACAACTTCAGCGCCACAGCCGTTTTCAGATAGCACTCAATGCAAAGGCTCTAGACGCAAATATTGGTGTGAGAGCTAATTCAATCAAGGAATCACTGCATGTTGGTGAAGGGCATAGTGAAGAAGGATCAGCCGAGTGGTTCTTGTGGGAGAACAACTCCATTTGGCTCACTAACTTCACACACCATCAGGCTTCCAAGCAGCTCTCAAGGAAACTCAGTTTTCACACTCTATGCTTAGTTCCCTTTGAGTGCCTAGGACTGAAATGAAGCTTGGTAAGCATCCCACGCAAACGAATGCTCCACATGCGGGTTTCACATGCCACCAACTCCACATTCTCAGGCAACTTCAGCGCCACAGCCGTTTTCAGATAGCCCTCAATGCAAAGGCTCTAGACGCAAATATTGGTGTGAGAGCTAATTCAATCAAGGAAACACTGCATGTTGGTGAAGGGCATATTGAAGAAGGATCGGCCGACTGATTCTTGTGGGAGAACAACTCCATTTGGCTCACTAACTTCACACACCATCAGGCTTCCAAGCAGCTCTCAAGGAAACTCAGTTTTCACACTCTATGCTTAGTGCCCTTTGAGTGCCTAGGACTGAAATGAACCTGGTAGAGCATCCCACACAAACAAATGCTCCACATGCGGGTTTCACATGCAACCAACTGCACATTGACAAGCAACTTCAGCGCCACAGCCGTTTTCAGATAGCCCTCAATGCAAAGGCTCTAGACGCAAATATTGGTGTGAGAGCTAATTCAATCAAGGAAACACTGCATATTGGTGAAGGGCATATTGAAGAAGGATCAGCCGAGTGGTTCTTGTGGGAGAACAACTCCATTTGGCTCACTAACTTCACACACCATCAGGCTTCCAAGCAGCTCTCAAGGAAACTCAGTTTTCACACTCTATGCTTAGTGCCCTTTGAGTGCCTAGGACTGAAATGAAGCTTGGTGAGCATCCCACACAAACGAATACTCCACATGCGTTTTTCACATGCCACCAACTCCACATTGACAGGAAACTTCAGCGCCACAGCCGTTTTCAGATAGCCCTCAATGCAAAGGCTCTAGACGCAAATATTGGTGTGAGAGCTAATTCAATCAAGGAAACACTGAATGTTGGTGAAGGGCATATTGAAGAAGGATCAGCCGAGTGGTTCTTGTGGGAGAACAACTCCATTTGGCTCACTAACTTCACACACCATCAGGCTTCCAAGCAGCTCTCAAGGAAACTCAGTTTTCACACTCTATGCTTAGTGCCCTTTGAGTGCCTAGGACTGAAATGAAGCTTGGTGAGCATCCCACACAAACGAATGCTCCACATGCGGGTTTCACATGCCACCAACTCCACATTGACAGGAAACTTCAGCGCCACAGCCGTTTTCAGATAGCCCTCAATGCAAAGGCTCTAAACGCAAATATTTTTGTGAGAGCTAATTCAATCAAGGAAACACTGCATGTTGGTGAAGGGCATATTGAAGAAGGATCAGCCGAGTGGTTCTTGTGGGAGAACAACTCCATTTGGCTCACTAACTTCACACACCATCAGGCTTCCAAGCAGCTCTCAAGGAAACTCAGTTTTCACACTCTATGCTTAGTGCCCTTTGAGTGCCTAGGACTGAAATGAAGCTTGGTGAGCATCCCACGCAATCGAATGCTCCACATGCGGGTTTCACATGCCACCAACTCCACATTCTCAGGCAACTTCAGCGCCACAGCCGTTTTCAGATAGCCCTCAATGCAAAGGCTCTAGACGCAAATATTGGTGTGAGAGCTAATTCAATCAAGGAAACACTGCATGTTGGTGAAGGGCATATTGAAGAAGGATCAGCCGAGTGGTTCTTGTGGGAGAACAACTCCATTTGGCTCACTAACTTCACACACCATCAGGCTTCCAAGCAGCTCTCAAGGAAACTCAGTTTTCACACTCTATGCTTAGTGCCCTTTGAGTGCCTAGGACTGAAATGAAGCTTGGTGAGCATCCCACACAAACGAATACTCCACATGCGTTTTTCACATGCCACCAACTCCACATTGACAGGAAACTTCAGCGCCACAGCCGTTTTCAGATAGCCCTCAATGCAAAGGCTCTAGACGCAAATATTGGTGTGAGAGCTAATTCAATCAAGGAAACACTGCATGTTGGTGAAGGGCATATTGAAGAAGGATCAGCCGAGTGGTTCTTGTGGGAGAACAACTCCATTTGGCTCACTAACTTCACACACCATCAGGCTTCCAAGCAGCTCTCAAGGAAACTCAGTTTTCACACTCTATGCTTAGTGCCCTTTGAGTGCCTAGGACTGAAATGAAGCTTGGTGAGCATCCCACACAAACGAATGCTCCACATGCGGGTTTCACATGCCACCAACTCCACATTGACAGGAAACTTCAGCGCCACAGCCGTTTTCAGATAGCCCTCAATGCAAAGGCTCTAAACGCAAATATTGGTGTGAGAGCTAATTCAATCAAGGAAACACTGCATGTTGGTGAAGGGCATATTGAAGAAGGATCAGCCGAGTGGTTCTTGTGGGAGAACAACTCCATTTGGCTCACTAACTTCACACACCATCAGGCTTCCAAGCAGCTCTCAAGGAAACTCAGTTTTCACACTCTATGCTTAGTGCCCTTTGAGTGCCTAGGACTGAAATGAACCTGGTAGAGCATCCCACACAAACAAATGCTCCACATGCGTTTTTCACATGCCACCAACTCCACATTGACAGGAAACTTCAGCGCCACAGCCGTTTTCAGATAGCCCTCAATGCAAAGGCTCTAGACGCAAATATTGGTGTGAGAGCTAATTCAATCAAGGAAACACTGCATGTTGGTGAAGGGCATATTGAAGAAGGATCAGCCGAGTGGTTCTTGTGGGAGAACAACTCCATTTGGCTCACTAACTTCACACACCATCAGGCTTCCAAGCAGCTCTCAAGGAAACTCAGTTTTCACACTCTATGCTTAGTGCCCTTTGAGTGCATTATCTAGGAATGAACCTGGTAGAGCATCCCGCACAAACGAATGCTCCACATGCGTTTTTCACATGCCACCAACTCCACATTGACAGGCAACTTCAGCGCCACAGCCGTTTTCAGATAGCCCTCAATGCAAAGGCTCTAGACGTAAATATTGGTGTGAGAGCTAATTCAATCAAGGAAACACTGCATGTTGGTGAAGGGCATATTGAAGAAGGATCAGCCGAGTGATTCTTGTGGGAGAACAACTCCATTTGGCTCACTAACTTCACACACCATCAGGCTTCCAAGCAGCTCTCAAGGAAACTCAGTTTTCACACTCTATGCTTAGTGCCCTTTGAGTGCATTACCTAGGACTGAAATGAAGCTTGGTGAGCATCCCACACAAACGAATGTTCCACATGCGGGTTTCACATGCCACCAACTCCACATTCTCAAGCAACTTCAGCGCCACAGCCGTTTTCAGATAGCCCTCAATGCAAAGGCTCTAGACGCAAATATTGGTGTGAGAGCTAATTCAATCAAGGAAACACTGCATGTTGGTGAAGGGCATATTGAAGAAGAATCGGCCGACTGATTCTTGTGGGAGAACAACTCCATTTGGCTCACTAACTTCACACACCATCAGGCTTCCAAGCAGCTCTCAAGGAAACTCAGTTTTCACACTCTATGCTTAGTGCCCTTTGAGTGCCTAGGACTGAAATGAACCTGGTAGAGCATCCCACACAAACAAATGCTCCACATGCGGGTTTCACATGCAACCAACTCCACATTGGCAAGCAACTTAAGCGCCACAGCCGTTTTCAGATAGCCCTCAATGCAAAGGCTCTAGACGCAAATATTGGTGTGAGCTAATTCAATCAAGGAAACACTGCATGTTGGTGAAGGGCATATTGAAGAAGGATCAGCCGAGTGGTTCTTGTGGGAGAACAACTCCATTTGGCTCACTAACTTCACACACCATCAGGCTTCCAAGCAGCTCTCAAGGAAACTCAGTTTTCACACTCTATGCTTAGTGCCCTTTGAGTGCCTAGGACTGAAATGAAGCTTGGTGAGCATCCCACACAAACGAATACTCCACATGCGTTTTTCACATGCCACCAACTCCACATTCACAGGCAACTTCAGCGCCACAGCCGTTTTCAGATAGCCCTCAATGCAAAGGCTCTAGACGCAAATATTGGTGTGAGAGCTAATTCAATCAAGGAAACACTGAATGTTGGTGAAGGGCATATTGAAGAAGGATCAGCCGAGTGGTTCTTGTGGGAGAACAACTCCATTTGGCTCACTAACTTCACACACCATCAGGCTTCCAAGCAGCTCTCAAGGAAACTCAGTTTTCACACTCTATGCTTAGTGCCCTTTGAGTGCCTAGGACTGAAATGAAGCTTGGTGAGCATCCCACGCAATCGAATGCTCCACATGCGGGTTTCACATGCCACCAACTCCACATTCCCAGGCAACTTCAGCGCCACAGCCGTTTTCAGATAGCACTCAATGCAAAGGCTCTAGACGCAAATATTGGTGTGAGAACTAATTCAATCAAGGAAACACTGCATGTTGGTGAAGGGCATATTGAAGAAGGATCAGCCGAGTGGTTCTTGTGGGAGAACAACTCCATTTGGCTCACTAACTTCACACACCATCAGGCTTCCAAGCAGCTCTCAAGGAAACTTAGTTTTCACACTCTATGCTTAGTGCCCTTTGAGTGCATTATCTAGGAATGAACCAGGTAGAGCATCCCACACAAACGAATGCTCCACATGCGTTTTTCACATGCCACCAACTCCACATTCACAGGCAACTTCAGCGCCACAGCCGTTTTCAGATAGCCCTCAATGCAAAGGCTCTAGACGCAAATATTGGTGTGAGAGCTAATTCAATCAAGGAAACACTGCATGTTTGTGAAGGGCGTATTGAAGAAGGATCAGCCGAGTGGTTCTTGTGGGAGAACAACTCCATTTGGCTCACTAACTTCACACACCATCAGGCTTCCAAGCAGCTCTCAAGGAAACTCAGTTTTCACACTCTATGCTTAGTGCCCTTTGAGTGCCTAGGACTGAAATGAAGCTTGGTGAGCATCCCACACAAACGAATGCTCCACATGCGGGTTTCACATGCCACCAACTCCACATTCTCAAGCAACTTCAGCGCCACAGCCGTTTTCAGATAGCCCTCAATGCAAAGGCTCTAGACGCAAATATTGGTGTGAGAGCTAATTCAATCAAGGAAACACTGCATGTTGGTGAAGGGCATATTGAAGAAGGATCAGCCGAGTGGTTCTTGTGGGAGAACAACTCCATTTGGCTCACTAACTTCACACACCATCAGGCTTCCAAGCAGCTCTCAAGGAAACTCAGTTTTCACACTCTATGCTTAGTGCCCTTTGAGTGCCTAGGACTGAAATGAAGCTTGGTGAGCATCCCACGCAATCGAATGCTCCACATGCGGGTTTCACATGCCACCAACTCCACATTCTCAGGCAACTTCAGCGCCACAGCCGTTTTCAGATAGCACTCAATGCAAAGGCTCTAGACGCAAATATTGGTGTGAGAGCTAATTCAATCAAGGAAACACTGCATGTTGGTGAAGGGCATATTGAAGAAGGATCAGCCGAGTGGTTCTTGTGGGAGAACAACTCCATTTGGCTCACTAACTTCACACACCATCAGGCTTCCAAGCAGCTCTCAAGGAAACTTAGTTTTCACACTCTATGCTTAGTGCCCTTTGAGTGCATTATCTAGGAATGAACCAGGTAGAGCATCCCACACAAACGAATGCTCCACATGCGGGTTTCACATGCCACCAACTCCACATTCACAGGCAACTTCAGCGCCACAGCCGTTTTCAGATAGCCCTCAATGCAAAGGCTCTAGACGCAAATATTGGTGTGAGAGCTAATTCAATCAAGGAAACACTGCATATTGGTGAAGGGCATATTGAAGAAGGATCAGCCGAGTGGTTCTTGTGGGAGAACAACTCCATTTGGCTCACTAACTTCACACACCATCAGGCTTCCAAGCAGCTCTCAAGGAAACTCAGTTTTCACACTCTATGCTTAGTGCCCTTTGAGTGCCTAGGACTGAAATGAAGCTTGGTGAGCATCCCACACAAACGAATACTCCACATGCGTTTTTCACATGCCACCAACTCCACATTCACAGGCAACTTCAGCGCCACAGCCGTTTTCAGATAGCCCTCAATGCAAAGGCTCTAGACGCAAATATTGGTGTGAGAGCTAATTCAATCAAGGAAACACTGCATGTTGGTGAAGGGCATATTGAAGAAGGATCAGCCGAGTGGTTCTTGTGGGAGAACAACTCCATTTGGCTCACTAACTTCACACACCATCAGGCTTCCAAGCAGCTCTCAAGGAAACTTAGTTTTCACACTCTATGCTTAGTGCACTTTGAGTGCATTATCTAGGAATGAACCTGGTAGAGCATCCCACACAAACGAATGCTCCACATGCGGGTTTCACATGCCACCAACTCCACATTGACAGGCAACTTCAGCGCCACAGCCGTTTTCAGATAGCCCTCAATGCAAAGGCTCTAGACGCAAATACTGGTGTGAGAGCTAATTCAATCAAGGAAACACTGCATGTTGGTGAAGGGCATATTGAAGAAGGATCAGCCGAGTGGTTCTTGTGGGAGAACAACTCCATTTGGCTCACTAACTTCACACACCATCAGGCTTCCAAGCAGCTCTCAAGGAAACTCAGTTTTCACACTCTATGCTTAGTGCCCTTTGAGTGCCTAGGACTGAAATGAAGCTTGGTGAGCATCCCACACAAACGAATACTCCACATGCGTTTTTCACATGCCACCAACTCCACATTCACAGGCAACTTCAGCGCCACAGCCGTTTTCAGATAGCCCTCAATGCAAAGGCTCTAGACGCAAATATTGGTGTGAGAGCTAATTCAATCAAGGAAACACTGCATGTTGGTGAAGGGCATATTGAAGAAGGATCAGCCGAGTGGTTCTTGTGGGAGAACAACTCCATTTGGCTCACTAACTTCACACACCATCAAGCTTCCAAGCAGCTCTCAAGGAAACTCAGTTTTCACACTCTATGCTTAGTGCCCTTTGAGTGCCTAGGACTGAAATGAAGCTTGGTGAGCATCCCACAGAAACGAATGCTCCACATGCGTTTTTCACATGCCACCAACTCCACATTGACAGGCAACTTCAGCGCCACAGCCGTTTTCAGATAGCCCTCAATGCAAAGGCTCTAGACGCAAATATTGGTGTGAGAGCTAATTCAATCAAGGAAACACTGAATATTGGTGAAGGGCATATTGAAGAAGGATCAGCCGAGTGGTTCTTGTGGGAGAACAACTCCATTTGGCTCACTAACTTCACACACCATCAGGCTTCCAAGCAGCTCTCAAGGAAACTCAGTTTTCACACTCTATGCTTAGTGCCCTTTGAGTGCCTAGGACTGAAATGAAGCTTGGTGAGCATCCCACACAAACGAATACTCCACATGCGTTTTTCACATGCCACCAACTCCACATTGACAGGCAACTTCAGCGCCACAGCCGTTTTCAGATAGCCCTCAATGCAAAGGCTCTAGACGCAAATATTGGTGTGAGAGCTAATTCAATCAATTAAACACTGTATGTTGGTGAAGGGCATATTGAAGAAGGATCAGCCGAGTGGTTCTTGTGGGAGAACAACTCCATTTGGCTCACTAACTTCACACACCATCAGGCTTCCAAGCAGCTCTGAAGGAAACTTAGTTTTCACACTCTATGCTTAGTGCCCTTTGAGTGCATTATCTAGGAATGAACCTGGTAGAGCATCCCACACAAACGAATGCTCCACATGCGGGTTTCACATGCCACCAACTCCACATTGACAGGCAACTTCAGCGCCACAGCCGTTTTCAGATAGCCCTCAATGCAAAGGCTCTAGACGCAAATATTGGTGTGAGAGCTAATTCAATCAAGGAAACACTGCATATTGGTGAAGGGCATATTGAAGAAGGATTAGCCGAGTGGTTCTTGTGGGAGAAGAACTCCATTTGGCTCACTAACTTCACACACCATCAGGCTTCCAAGCAGCTCTCAAGGAAACTCAGTTTTCACACTCTATGCTTAGTGCCCTTTGAGTGCCTAGGACTGAAATGAAGCTTGGTGAGCATCCCACACAAACGAATACTCCACATGCGGGTTTCACATGCCACCAACTCCACATTCTCAAGCAACTTCAGCGCCACAGCCGTTTTCAGATAGCCCTCAATGCAAAGGCTCTAGACGCAAATATTGGTGTGAGAGCTAATTCAATCAAGGAAACACTGAATGTTGGTTAAGGGCATATTGAAGAAGGATCAGCCGAGTGGTTCTTGTGGGAGAACAACTCCATTTGGCTCACTAACTTCACACACCATCAGGCTTCCAAGCAGCTCTCAAGGAAACTCAGTTTTCACACTCTATGCTTAGTGCCCTTTGAGTGCCTAGGACTGAAATGAAGCTTGGTGAGCATCCCACACAAACGAATGCTCCACATGCGGGTTTCACATGCCACCAACTCCACATTCTCAAGCAACTTCAGCGCCACAGCCGTTTTCAGATAGCCCTCAATGCAAAGGCTCTAGACGCAAATATTGGTGTGAGAGCTAATTCAATCAAGGAAACACTGCATGTTGGTGAAGGGCATGTTGAAGAAGGATCAGCCGAGTGGTTCTTGTGGGAGAACAACTCCATTTGGCTCACGAACTTCACACACCATCAGGCTTCCAAGCAGCTCTCAAGGAAACTCAGTTTTCACACTCTATGCTTAGTGCCCTTTGAGTGCCTAGGACTGAAATGATGCTTGGTGAGCATCCCACACAAACGAATACTCCACATGCGTTTTTCACATGCCACCAACTCCACATTGACAGGCAACTTCAGCGCCACAGCCGTTTTCAGATAGCCCTCAATGCAAAGGCTCTAGACGCAAATATTGGTGTGAGAGCTAATTCAATCAAGGAAACACTGAATGTTGGTGAAGGGCATATTGAAGAAGGATCAGCCGAGTGGTTCTTATGGGAGAACAACTCCATTTGGCTCACTAACTTCACACACCATCAGGCTTCCAAGCAGCTCTCAAGGAAACTCAGTTTTCACACTCTGTGCTTAGTGCCCTTTGAGTGCATTATCTAGGAATGAACCTGGTAGAGCATCCCACACAAACGAATGCTCCACATGCGTTTTTCACATGCCACCAACTCCACATTGACAGGCAACTTCAGTGCCACAGCCGTTTTCAGATAGCCCTCAATGCAAAGGCTCTAGACGCAAATATTGGTGTGAGAGCTAATTCAATCAAGGAAACACTGCATGTTGGTGAAGGGCATATTGAAGAAGGATCAGCCGAGTGGTTCTTGTGGGAGAACAACTCCATTTGGCTCACTAACTTCACACACCATCAGGCTTCCAAGCAGCTCTCAAGGAAACTCAGTTTTCACACTCTATGCTTAGTGCCCTTTGAGTGCCTAGGACTGAAATGAAGCTTGGTGAGTATCCCACGCAAACGAATGCTCCACATGCGGGTTTCACATGCCACCAACTCCACATTCTCAGGCAACTTCAGCGCCACAGCCGTTTTCAGATAGCACCCAATGCAAAGGCTCTAGACGCAAATATTGGTGTGAGAGCTAATTCAATCAAGGAAACACTGCATGTTGGTGAAGGACATATTGAAGAAGGATCAGCCGAGTGATTCTTGTGGGAGAACAACTCCATTTGGCTCACTAACTTCACACACCATCAGGCTTCCAAGCAGCTGTCAAGGAAACTCAGTTTTCACACTCTATGCTTAGTGCCCTTTGAGTGCCTAGGACTGAAATGAAGCTTGGTGAGCATCCCACGCAAACGGATGCTCCACATGCGGGTTTCACATGCCACCAACTCCACATTCTCAGGCAACTTCAGCGCCACAGCCGTTTTCAGATAGCCCTCAATGCAAAGGCTCTAGACGCAAATATTGGTGTGAGAGCTAATTCAATCAAGGAAACACTGCATGTTGGTGAAGGGCATATTAAAGAAGGATCAGCCGAGTGATTCTTGTGGGAGAACAACTCCATTTGGCTCACTAACTTCACACACCATCAGGCTTCCAAGCAGCTCTCAAGGAAACTCAGTTTTCACACTCTATGCTTAGTGCCCTTTGAGTGCCTAGGACTGAAATGATGCTTGGTGAGCATCCCACAGAAACGAATGCTCCACATGCGTTTTTCACATGCCACCAACTCCACATTGACAGGCAACTTCAGCGCCACAGCCGTTTTCAGATAGCCCTCAATGCAAAGGCTCTAGACGCAAATATTGGTGTGAGAGCTAATTCAATCAAGGAAACACTGCATGTTGGTGAAGGACATATTGAAGAAGGATCAGCCGAGTGGTTCTTGTGGGAGAACAACTCCATTTGGCTCACTAACTTCACACACCATCAGGCTTCCAAGCAGCTCTCAAGGAAACTCAGTTTTCACACTCTATGCTTAGTGCCCTTTGAGTGCCTAGGACTGAAATGAAGCTTGGTGAGCATCCCACGCAAACGGATGCTCCACATGCGGGTTTCACATGCCACCAACTCCACATTCTCAGGCAACTTCAGCGCCACAGCCGTTTTCAGATAGCACTCAATGCAAAGGCTCTAGACGCAAATATTGGTGTGAGAGCTAATTCAATCAAGGAAACACTGCATGTTGGTGAAGGGCATATTGAAGAAGGATCAGCCGAGTGATTCTTGTGGGAGAACAACTCCATTTGGCTCACTAACTTCACACACCATCAGGCTTCCAAGCAGCTCTCAAGGAAACTCAGTTTTCACACTCTATGCTTAGTGCCCTTTGAGTGCCTAGGACTGAAATGAAGCTTGGTGAGCATCCCACAGAAACGAATGCTCCACATGCGTTTTTCACATGCCACCAACTCCACATTGACAGGCAACTTCAGCGCCACAGCCGTTTTCAGATAGCCCTCAATGCAAAGGCTCTAGACGCAAATATTGGTGTGAGAGCTAATTTAATCAAGGAAACACTGCATGTTGGTGAAGGGCATATTGAAGAAGGATCAGCCGAGTGGTTCTTGTGGGAGAACAACTCCATTTGGCTCACTAACTTCACACACCATCAGGCTTCCAAGCAGCTCTCAAGGAAACTCAGTTTTCACACTCTATACTTAGTGCCCTTTGAGTGCCTAGGACTGAAATGAAGCTTGGTGAGCATCCCACGCAAACGAATGCTCCACATGCGGGTTTCACATGCCACCAACTCCACATTGACAGGCAACTTCAGCGCCACAGCCGTTTTCAGATAGCCCTCAATGCAAAGGCTCTAGACGCAAATATTGGTGTGAGAGCTAATTCAATCAAGGAAACACTGCATGTTGGTGAAGGGCATATTGAAGAAGGATCAGCCGAGTGGTTCTTGTGGGAGAACAACTCCATTTGGCTCACTAACTTCACACACCATCAGGCTTCCAAGCAGCTCTCAAGGAAACTCAGTTTTCACACTCTATGCTTAGTGCCCTTTGAGTGCATTATCTAGGAATGAACCTGGTAGAGCATCCCACACAAACGAATGCTCCACATGCGGGTTTCACATGCCACCAACTCCACATTCACAGGCAACTTCAGCGCCACAGCCGTTTTCAGATAGCCCTCAATGCAAAGTCTCTAGACGCAAATATTGGTGTGAGAGCTAATTCAATCAAGGAAACACTGCATATTGGTGAAGGGCATATTGAAGAAGGATCAGCCGAGTGTTTCTTGTGGGAGAACAACTCCATTTGGCTCACTAACTTCACACACCATCAGGCTTCCAAGCAGCTCTCAAGGAAACTCAGTTTTCACACTCTATGCTTAGTGCCCTTTGAGTGCCTAGGACTGAAATGAAGCTTGGTGAGCATCCCACACAAACGAATACTCCACATGCGTTTTTCACATGCCACCACTCCACATTGACAGGCAACTTCAGCGCCACAGCCATTTTCAGATAGCCCTCAATGCAAAGGCTCTAGACGCAAATATTGGTGTGAGAGCTAATTCAATCAAGGAAACACTGTATGTTGGTGAAGGGCATATTGAAGAAGGATCAGCCGAGTGGTTCTTGTGGGAGAACAACTCCATTTGGCTCACTAACTTCACACACCATCAGGCTTCCAAGCAGCTCTCAAGGAAACTCAGTTTTCACACTCTATGCTTAGTGCCCTTTGAGTGCATTATCTAGGAATGAACCTGGTAGAGCATCCCACACAAACGAATGCTCCACATGCGGGTTTCACATGCCACCAACTCCACATTCACAGGCAACTTCAGCGCCACAGCCGTTTTCAGATAGCCCTCAATGCAAAGGCTCTAGACGTAAATATTGGTGTGAGAGCTAATTCAATCAAGGAAACACTGCATGTTGGTGAAGGGCATATTGAAGAAGGATCAGCCGAGTGATTCTTGTGGGAGAACAACTCCATTTGGCTCACTAACTTCACACACCATCAGGCTTCCAAGCAGCTCTCAAGGAAACTCAGTTTTCACACTCTATGCTTAGTGCCCTTTGAGTGCCTAGGACTGAAATGAAGCTTGGTGAGCATCCCACGCAAACGAATGCTCCACATGCGGGTTTCACATGCCACCAACTCCACATTCTCAGGCAACTTCAGCGCCACAGCCGTTTTCAGATAGCCCTCAATGCAAAGGCTCTAGACGCAAATATTGGTGTGAGAGCTAATTCAATCAAGGAAACACTGCATGTTGGTGAAGGGCATATTGAAGAAGGATCAGCCGAGTGGTTCTTGTGGGAGAACAACTCCATTTGGCTCACTAGCTTCACACACCATCAGGCTTCCAAGCAGCTCTCAAGGAAACTTAGTTTTCACACTCTATGCTTAGTGCCCTTTGAGTGCATTATCTAGGAATGAACCTGGTAGAGCATCCCACACAAACGAATGCTCCGCATGCGGGTTTCACATGCCACCAACTCCACATTGACAGGCAACTTCAGTGCCACAGCCGTTTTCAGATAGCCCTCAATGCAAAGTCTCTAGACGCAAATATTGGTGTGAGAGCTAATTCAATCAAGGAAACACTGCATATTGGTGAAGGGCATATTGAAGAAGGATCAGCCGAGTGGTTCTTGTGGGAGAACAACTCCATTTGGCTCACGAACTTCACACACCATCAGGCTTCCAAGCAGCTCTCAAGGAAACTCAGTTTTCACACTCTATGCTTAGTGCCCTTTGAGTGCCTAGGACTGAAATGAAGCTTGGTGAGCATCCCACGCAAACGAATGCTCCACATGCGGGTTTCACATGCCACCAACTCCACATTGACAGGCAACTTCAGCGCCACAGCCGTTTTCAGATAGCCCTCAATGCAAAGGCTCTAGACGCAAATATTGGTGTGAGAGCTAATTCAATCAAGGAAACACTGCATGTTGGTGAAGGGCATATTGAAGAAGGATCAGCCGAGTGGTTCTTGTGGGAGAACAACTCCATTTGGCTCACTAACTTCACACACCATCAGGCTTCCAAGCAGCTCTCAAGGAAACTTAGTTTTCACACTCTATGCTTAGTGCCCTTTGAGTGCATTATCTAGGAATGAACCTGGTAGAGCATCCAACACAAACGAATGCTCCACATGCGGGTTTCACATGCCACCAACTCCACATTGACAGGCAACTTCAGCGCCACAGCCGTTTTCAGATAGCCCTCAATGCAAAGGCTCTAGACGCAAATATTGGTGTGAGAGCTAATTCAATCAAGGAAACACTGCATATTGGTGAAGGGCATATTGAAGAAGGATCAGCCGAGTGTTTCTTGTGGGAGAACAACTCCATTTGGCTCACTAACTTCACACACCATCAGGCTTCCAAGCAGCTCTCAAGGAAACTCAGTTTTCACACTCTATGCTTAGTGCCCTTTGAGTGCCTAGGACTGAAATGAAGCTTGGTGAGCATCCCACGCAAACGAATGCTCCACATGCGGGTTTCACATGCCACCAACTCCACATTGACAGGCAACTTCAGCGCCACAGCCGTTTTCAGATAGCCCTCAATGCAAAGTCTCTAGACGCAAATATTGGTGTGAGAGCTAATTCAATCAAGGAAACACTGAATGTTGGTGAAGGGCATATTGAAGAAGGATCAGCCGAGTGGTTCTTGTGGGAGAACAACTCCATTTGGCTCACTAACTTCACACACCATCAGGCTTCCAAGCAGCTCTCAAGGAAACTTAGTTTTCACACTCTATGCTTTGTGCCCTTTGAGTGCATTATCTAGGAATGAACCTGGTAGAGCATCAAACACAAACGAATGCTCCACATGCGGGTTTCACATGCCACCAACTCCACATTCACAGGCAACTTCAGCGCCACAGCCGTTTTCAGATAGCCCTCAATGCAAAGGCTCTAGACGCAAATATTGGTGTGAGAGCTAATTCAATCAAGGAAACACTGCATATTGGTGAAGGGCATATTGAAGAAGGATCAGCCGAGTGGTTCTTGTGGGAGAACAACTCCATTTGGCTCACTAACTTCACACACCATCAGGCTTCCAAGCAGCTCTCAAGGAAACTCAGTTTTCACACTCTATGCTTAGTGCCCTTTGAGTGCCTAGGACTGAAATGATGCTTGGTGAGCATCCCACGCAAACGAATGCTCCACATGCGGGTTTCACATGCCACCAACTCCACATTCACAGGCAACTTCAGCGCCACAGCCGTTTTCAGATAGCCCTCAATGCAAAGGCTCTAGACGCAAATATTGGTGTGAGAGCTAATTCAATCAAGGAAACACTGCATGTTGGTGAAGGGCATATTGAAGAAGGATCAGCCGAGTGGTTCTTGTGGGAGAACAACTCCATTTGGCTCACTAACTTCACACACCATCAGGCTTCCAAGCAGCTCTCAAGGAAACTCAGTTTTCACACTCTATGCTTAGTGCCCTTTGAGTGCCTAGGACTGAAATGAAGCTTGGTGAGCATCCCACACAAACGAATGCTCCACATGCGTTTTTCACATGCCACCAACTCCACATTGACAGGAAACTTCAGCGCCACAGCCGTTTTCAGATAGCCCTCAATGCAAAGGCTCTAGACGCAAATATTTTTGTGAGAGCTAATTCAATCAAGGAAACACTGCATGTTGGTGAAGGGCATATTGAAGAAGGATCAGCCGAGTGGTTCTTGTGGGAGAAGAACTCCATTTGCCTCACTAACTTCACACACCATCAGGCTTCCAAGCAGCTCCCAAGGAAACTCAGTTTTCACACTCTATGCTTAGTGCCCTTTGAGTGCACTATCTAGGAATGAACCTGGTAGAGCATTCCGCACAAACGAATGCTTCACATGCGGGTTTCACATGCCACCAACTCCACATTCACAGGCAACTTCAGCGCCACAGCCGTTTTCAGATAGCCCTCAATGCAAAGGCTCTAGACGTAAATATTGGTGTGAGAGCTAATTCAATCAAGGAAACACTGAATGTTGGTGAAGGGCATATTGAAGAAGGATCAGCCGAGTGGTTCTTGTGGGAGAACAACTCCATTTGGCTCACTAACTTCACACACCATCAGGCTTCCAAGCAGCTCTCAAGGAAACTCAGTTTTCACACTCTATGCTTAGTGCCCTTTGAGTGCACTATCTAGGAATGAACCTGGTAGAGCATCCCGCACAAACGAATGCTCCACATGCGGGTTTCACATGCCACCAACTCCACATTCTCAGGCAACTTCAGAGCCACAGCCGTTTTCAGATAGCCCTCAATGCAAAGGCTCTAGACGTAAATATTGGTGTGAGAGCTAATTCAATCAAGGAAACACTGCATGTTGGTTAAGGGCATATTGAAGAAGGATCAGCCGAGTGATTCTTGTGGGAGAACAACTCCATTTGGCTCACTAACTTCACACACCATCAGGCTTCCAAGCAGCTCTCAAGGAAACTCAGTTTTCACACTCTATGCTTAGTGCCCTTTGAGTGCCTAGGACTGAAATGAAGCTTGGAGAGCATCCCACACAAACGAATGCTCCACATGCGGGTTTCACATGCCACCAACTCCACATTCACAAGCAACTTCAGTGCCACAGCCGTTTTCAGATAGCCCTCAATGCAAAGGCTCTAGATGCAAATATTGGTGTGAGAGCTAATTCAATCAAGGAAACAGTGCATGTTGTTGAAGGGCATATTGAAGAAGGATCGGCCGACTGATTCTTGTGGGAGAACAACTCCATTTGGCTCACTAACTTCACACACCATCAGGCTTCCAAGCAGCTCTCAAGGAAACTCAGTTTTCACACTCTATGCTTAGTGCCCTTTGAGAGCATTATCTAGGAATGAACCTGGTAGAGCATCCCACACAAACAAATGCTCCACATGCGGGTTTCACATGCCACCAACTCCACATTGACAGGCAACTTCAGCGCCACAGCCGTTTTCAGATAGCCCTCAATGCAAAGGCTCTAGACGCAACTATTGGTGTGAGAGCTAATTCAATCAAGGAATCACTGCATGTTGTTGAAGGGCATAGTGAAGAAGGATCAGCCGAGTGGTTCTTGTGGGAGAACAACTCCATTTGGCTCACTAACTTCACACACCATCAGGGTTCCAAGCAGCTCTCAAGGAAACTCAGTTTTCACACTCTATGCTTAGTTCCCTTTGAGTGCCTAGGACTGAAATGAAGCTTGGTGAGTATCCCACGCAAACGAATGCTCCACATGCGTTTTTCACATGCCACCAACTCCACATTGACAGGCAACTTCAGCGCCACAGCCGTTTTCAGATAGCCCTCAATGCAAAGGCTCTAGACGCAAATATTGGTGTGAGAGCTAATTCAATCAAGGAAACACTGCATGTTGGTGAAGGGCATATTGAAGAAGGATCAGCCGAGTGGTTCTTGTGGGAGAACAACTCCATTTGGCTCACTAACTTCACACACCATCAGGCTTCCAAGCAGCTCTCAAGGAAACTCAGTTTTCACACTCTATGCTTAGTGCCCTTTCACTGCATTATCTAGGCGTGAACCTGGTAGAGCATCCCACACAAACGAATGCTCCACATGCGGGTTTCAAATGCCACCAACTCCACATTCACAGGCAACTTCAGCGCCACAGCCGTTTTCAGATAGCCCTCAATGCAAAGGCTCTAGACGCAAATATTGGTGTGAGAGCTAATTCAATCAAGGAAACACTGCATGTTGGTGAAGGGCATATTGAAGAAGGATCAGCCGAGTGGTTCTTGTGGGAGAACAACTCCATTTGGCTCACTAACTTCACACACCATCAGGCTTCCAAGCAGCTCTCAAGGAAACTCAGTTTTCACACCCTATGCTTAGTGCCCTTTGAGTGCCTAGGACTGAAATGAAGCTGGTAGAGCATCCCACAAAAACGAATGCTCCACAAGCGGGTTTCACATGCCACCAACTCCACATTCACAGGCAAATTCAGCGCCACAGCCGTTTTCAGATAGACCTCAATGCAAAGGCTCTAGACGCAAATATTGGTGTGAGAGCTAATTCAATCAAGGAAACACTGCATGTTGGTGAAGGGCATATTGAAGAAGGATCAGCCGAGTGGTTCTTGTGGGAGAACAACTCCATTTGGCTCACTAACTTCACACACCATCAGGCTTCCAAGCAGCTCTCAACGAAACTCAGTTTGCACACTCTATGCTTAGTGCCCTTTGAGTGCATTATCTAGGAGTGAACCTGGTAGAGCATCCCACACAAACGAATGCTCCACATGCGGGTTTCACATGCCACCAACTCCACATTCACAGGCAACTTCAGCGCCACAGCCGTTTTCAGATAGCCCTCAATGCAAAGGCTCTAGACGCAAATATTGGTGTGAGAGCTAATTCAATCAAGGAAACACTGCATGTTGGTGAAGGGCATATTGAAGAAGGATCAGCCGAGTGGTTCTTGTGGGAGAACAACTCCATTTGGCTCACTAACTTCACACACCATCAGGCTTCCAAGCAGCTCTCAAGGAAACTCAGTTTGCACACTCTATGCTTAGTGCCCTTTGAGTGCATTATCTAGGAATGAACCTGGTAGAGCATCCCACACAAACGAATGCTCCGCATGCGGGTTTCACATGCCACCAACTCCACATTCTCAGGCAACTTCAGCGCCACAGCCGTTTTCAGATAACCCACAATGCAAAGGCTCTAGACGCAAATATTGGTGTGAGAGCTAATTCAAACAAGGAAACATTGCATGTTGGTGAAGGGCATATTGAAGAAGGATCAGCCGAGTGGTTCTTGTGGGAGAACAACTCCATTTGGCTCACTAACTTCACACACCATCAGGCTTCCAAGCAGCTCTCAAGGAAACTCAGTTTTCACACTCTGTGCTTAGTGCCCTTTGAGTGCCTAGGACTGAAATGAAGCTTGGTGAGCATCCCACACAAACGAATGCTCCACATGCGGGTTTCACATGCCACCAACTCCACATTCACAGGCAACTTGAGCGCCACAGCAGTTTTCAGATAGCCCTCAATGCAAAGGCTCTAGACGCAAATATTGGTGTGAGAGCTAATTCAATCAAGGAAACACTGCATGTTGGTGAAGGGCATATTGAAGAAGGATCAGCCGAGCGGTTCTTGTGGGAGAACAACTCCATTTGGCTCACTAACTTCACACACCATCAGGCTTCCAAGCAGCTCTCAAGGAAACTCAGTTTTCACACTCTATGCTTAGTGCCCTTTCACTGCATTATCTAGGAATGAACCTGGTAGAGCATCCCACACAAACGAATGCTCCACATGCGGGTTTCAAATGCCACCAACTCCACATTCACAGGCAACTTCAGCGCCACAGCCGTTTTCAGATAGCCCTCAATGCAAAGGCTCTAGACGCAAATATTGGTGTGAGAGCTAATTCAATCAAGGAAACACTGAATGTTGGTGAAGGGCATATTGAAGAAGGATCAGCCGAGTGGTTCTTGTGGGAGAACAACTCCATTTGGCTCACTAACTTCACACACCATCAGGCTTCCAAGCAGCTCTCAAGGAAACTCAGTTTTCACACCCTATGCTTAGTGCCCTTTGAGTGCCTAGGACTGAAATGAAGCTGGTAGAGCATCCCACACAAACGAATGCTCCACATGCGGGTTTCACATGCCACCAACTCCACATTGACAGGCAACTTCAGCGCCACAGCCGTTTTCAGATAGCCCTCAATGCAAAGGCTCTAGACGCAAATATTGGTGTGAGAGCTAATTCAAACAAGGAAACACTGCATGTTGGTGAAGGGCATATTGAAGAAGGATCAGCCGAGTGGTTCTTGTGGGAGAACAACTCCATTTGGCTCACTAACTTCACACACCATCAGGCTTCCAAGCAGCTCTCAAGGAAACTCAGTTTGCACACTCTATGCTTAGTGCCCTTTGAGTGCATTATCTAGGAGTGAACCTGGTAGAGCATCCCACACAAACGAATGCTCCACATGCGGGTTTCACATGCCACCAACTCCACATTCACAGGCAACTTCAGCGCCACAGCTGTTTTCAGATAGCCCTCAATGCAAAGGCTCCAGACGCAAATATTGGTGTGAGAGCTAATTCAAACAAGGAAACACTGCATGTTGCTGAAGGGCATATTGAAGAAGGATCAGCCGAGTGGTTCTTGTGGGAGAACAACTCCATTTGGCTCACTAACTTCACACACCATCAGACTTCCAGGCAGCTCTCAAGGAAACTCAGTTTTCACACCCTATGCTTAGTGCCCTTTGAGTGCCTAGGACTGAAATGAAGCTGGTAGAGCATCCCACACAAACGAATGCTCCACAAGCGGGTTTCACATGCCACCAACTCCACATTCACAGGCAAATTCAGCGCCACAGCCGTTTTCAGATAGCCCTCAATGCAAAGGCTCTAGACGCAAATATTGGTGTGAGAGCTAATTCAATCAAGGAAACACTGAATGTTGGTGAAGGGCATATTGAAGAAGGATCAGCCGAGTGGTTCTTGTGGGAGAACAACTCCATTTGGCTCACTAACTTCACACACCATCAGGCTTCCAAGCAGCTCTCAAGGAAACTTAGTTTTCACACTCTATGCTTTGTGCCCTTTGAGTGCATTATCTAGGAATGAACCTGGTAGAGCATCAAACACAAACGAATGCTCCACATGCGGGTTTCACATGCCACCAACTCCACATTCACAGGCAACTTCAGCGCCACAGCCGTTTTCAGATAGCCCTCAATGCAAAGGCTCTAGACGCAAATATTGGTGTGAGAGCTAATTCAATCAAGGAAACACTGCATATTGGTGAAGGGCATATTGAAGAAGGATCAGCCGAGTGGTTCTTGTGGGAGAAGAACTCCATTTGGCTCACTAACTTCACACACCATCAGGCTTCCAAGCAGCTCTCAAGGAAACTCAGTTTTCACACTCTATGCTTAGTGCCCTTTGAGTGCCTAGGACTGAAATGATGCTTGGTGAGCATCCCACGCAAACGAATGCTCCACATGCGGGTTTCACATGCCACCAACTCCACATTGACAGGAAACTTCAGCGCCACAGCCGTTTTCAGATAGCCCTCAATGCAAAGGCTCTAGACGCAAATATTGGTGTGAGAGCTAATTCAATCAAGGAAACACTGAATGTTGGTGAAGGGCATATTGAAGAAGGATCAGCCGAGTGGTTCTTGTGGGAGAACAACTCCATTTGGCTCACTAACTTCACACACCATCAGGCTTCCAAGCAGCTCCCAAGGAAACTCAGTTTTCACACTCTATGCTTAGGGCCCTTTGAGTGCCTAGGACTGAAATGAAGCTTGGTGAGCATCCCACACAAACGAATGCTCCACATGCGTTTTTCACATGCCACCAACTCCACATTGACAGGAAACTTCAGCGCCACAGCCGTTTTCAGATAGCCCTCAATGCAAAGGCTCTAGACGCAAATATTGGTGTGAGAGCTAATTCAATCAAGGAACACTGCATGTTGGTGAAGGGAATATTGAAGAAGGATCAGCCGAGTGGTTCTTGTGGGAGAACAACTCCATTTGGCTCACTAACTTCACACACCATCAGGCTTCCAAGCAGCTCTCAAGGAAACTCAGTTTTCACACTCTATGCTTAGTGCCCTTTGAGTGCACTATCTAGGAATGAACCTGATAGAGCATCCCGCACAAACGAATGCTTCACATGCGGGTTTCACATGCCACCAACTCCACATTCACAGGCAACTTCAGCGCCACAGCCGTTTTCAGATAGCCCTCAATGCAAAGGCTCTAGACGCAAATATTGGTGTGAGAGCTAATTCAATCAAAGAACACTGCATATTGGTGAAGGGCATATTGAAGAAGGATCTAGCCGAGTGGTTCTTGTGGGAGAACAACTCCATTTGGCTCACTAACTTCACACACCATCAGGCTTCCAAGCAGCTCTCAAGGAAACTCAGTTTTCCACACTGTATGCTTAGTGCCCTTTGAGTGCCTAGGACTGAAATGAAGCTTGGTGAGCATCCCACACAAACGAATACTCCACATGCGTTTTTTCACATGGCACCAACTCCACATTCACAGGCAACTTCAGCGCCACAGCCGTTTTCAGATAGCCTCAATGCAAAGGCTCTAGACGCAAATATTGGTGTGAGAGCTAATTCAATCAAGGAACACTGCATGTTGGTGAAGGGCATATTGAAGAAGGATCAGCCGAGTGGTTCTTGTGGGAGAACAACTCCATTTGGCTCACTAACTTCACACACCATCATGCTTCCAAGCAGCTCTCAAGGAAACTCAGTTTTCACACTCTATGCTTAGTGCCCTTTGAGTGCACTATCTAGGAATGAACCTGGTAGAGCATCCCGCACAAACGAATGCTCCACATGCGGGTTTCACATGCCACCAACTCCACATTCTCAGGCAACTTCAGCGCCACAGCCGTTTTCAGATAGCCCTCAATGCAAAGGCTCTAGACGCAAATATGGTGTGAGAGCTAATTCAATCAAGGAAACACTGCATGTTGGTGAAGGGCATATTGAAGAAGGATCAGCCGAGTGGTTCTTGTGGGAGAACAACTCCATTTGGCTCACTAACTTCACACACCATCAGGCTTCCAAGCAGCTCTCAAGGAAACTCAGTTTTCACACTCTATGCTTAGTGCCCTTTGAGTGCCTAGGACTGAAATGAAGCTTGGTGAGCATCCCACACAAACGAATGCTCCACATGCGGGTTTCACATGCCACCAACTCCACATTCACAAGCAACTTCAGTGCCACAGCCGTTTTCAGATAGCCCTCAATGCAAAGGCTCTAGACGCAAATATTGGTGTGAGAGCTAATTCAATCAAGGAACACTGCATGTTGGTGAAGGGCATATGAAGAAGGATCGTCCGACTGATTCTTGTGGGAGAACAACTCCATTTGGCTCACTAACTTCACACACATCAGGCTTCCAAGCAGCTCTCAAGGAAGCTCAGTTTTCACACTCTATGCTTAGTGCCCTTTGAGTGCATTATCTAGGAATGAACCTGGTAGAGCATCCCACACAAACAAATGCTCCACATGCCGGGTTTCACATGCCACCAACTCCACATTCAACAGGCAACTTCAGCGCCACAGCCGTTTTCAGATAGCACTCAATGCAAAGGCTCTAAGCAAATATTGGTGTGAGAGCTAATTCAATCAAGGAAGCACTGCATATTGGTGAAGGGCATATTGAAGAAGGATCAGCCGAGTGGTTCTTGTGGGAGAACAACTCCATTTGGCTCACTAACTTCACACACCATCACTCTTCCAAGCAGCTCTCAAGGAAACTCAGTTTTCACACTCTATGCTTTGTGCCCTTTGAGTGCCTAGGACTGAAATGAAGCTTGGTGAGCATCCCACACAAACGAATGCTCCACATGCGGGTTTCACATGCCACCAACTCCACATTCACAAGCAACTTCAGTGCCACAGGCCGTTTTCAGATAGCCCTCAATGCAAAGGCTCTAGACGCAAATATTGGTGTGAGAGCTAATCAATCAAGGAAACACTGCATGTTGGTGAAGGGCATATTGAAGAAGGATCAGCCGAGTGGTTCTTGTGGGAGAACAACTCCATTTGGCTCACTAACTTCACACACCATCAGGCTTCCAAACAGCTCTCAAGGAAACTCAGTTTTCACACTCTATGCTTAGTGCCCTTTGAGTGCATTATCTAGGAATGAACCTGGTAGAGCATCCCACACAAACAAATGCTCCACATGCGGGTTTCACATGCCACCAACTCCACATTCACAGGCAACTTCAGCGCCACAGCCGTTTTCAGATAGCCCTCAATGCAAAGGCTCTAGACGCAAATATTGGTGTGAGAGCTAATACAATCAAGGAAACACTGCATGTTGGTGAAGGGCATATTGAAGAAGGATCAGCCGAGTGGTTCTTGTGGGAGAACAACTCCATTTGGCTCACTAACTTCACACACCATCAGGCTTCCAAGCAGCTCTCAAGGAAACTCAGTTTTCACACTCTATGCTTAGTGTCCTTTGAGTGCCTAGGACTGAAATGAAGCTTGGTGAGCATCCCACGCAAACGAATGCTCCACATGCGGGTTTCACATGCCACCAACTCCACATTCTCAGGCAACTTCAGCGCCACATCCGTTTTCAGATAGCACTCAATGCAAAGGCTCTAGACGCAAATATTGGTGTGAGAGCTAATTCAATCAAGGAAACACTGCATGTTGGTCAAGGGCATATTAAAGAAGGATCAGCCGAGTGATTCTTGTGGGAGAACAACTCCATTTGGCTCACTAACTTCACACACCATCAGGCTTCCAAGCAGCTCTCAAGGAAACTCAGTTTTCACACTCTATGCTTAGTGCCCTTTGAGTGCCTAGGACTGAAATGAAGCTTGGTGAGCATCCCACAGAAACGAATGCTCCACATGCGTTTTTCACATGCCACCAACTCCACATTGACAGGCAACTTCAGCGCCACAGCCGTTTTCAGATAGCCCTCAATGCAAAGGCTCTAGACGCAAATATTGGTGTGAGAGCTAATTCAATCAAGGAAACACTGCATGTTGGTGAAGGGCATATTGAAGAAGGATCAGCCGAGTGGTTCTTGTGGGAGAACAACTCCATTTGGCTCACTAACTTCACACACCATCAGGCTTCCAAGCAGCTCTCAAGGAAACTCACTTTTCACACTCTATGCTTAGTGCCCTTTGAGTGCATTAACTAGGAATGAACGTGGTACAGCATGCCACACAAACGAATGCTCCACATGCGGGTTTCACATGCCACCAACTCCACATTCACAGGCAACTTCAGCGAAGCGCCACAGCCATTTTCAGATATCACTCAATGCAAAGGCTCTAGACGCAAATATTGGTGTGAGAGCTAATTCAATCAAGGAAACAATGCATGTTGGTGAAGGGCATATTGAAGAAGGATCAGCCGAGTGGTTCTTGTGGGAGAACAACTCCATTTGGCTCACTAACTTCACACACCATCAGGCTTCCAAGCAGCTCTCAAGGGAAACTCAGTTTTCACACTCTATGCTTAGTGCCCTTTGAGTGCCTAGGACTGAAATGAAGCTTGGTGAGCATCCCACACAAACGAATACTCCACATGCGTTTTTCACATGCCACCAACTCCACATTCACAGGCAACTTCAGCGCCACAGCCGTTTTCAGATAGCCCTCAATGCAAAGGCTCTAGACGCAAATATTGGTCGTGAGAGCTAATTCAATCAAGGAAACACTGAATGTTGGTGATGGGCATATTGAAGAAGGATCAGCCGAGTGGTTCTTGTGGGAGAACAACTCCATTTGGCTCACTAACTTCACACACCATCAGGCTTCCAAGCAGCTCTCAAGGAAATTCAATTTTCTCACTCTATGCTTAGTGCCCTTTGAGTGCATTACTAGGAATGACCTGGTAGAGCATCCGCACAAACGAATGCTCCACATGCGTTTTTCACATGCCACCAACTCCACATTGAAAGGCAACTTCAGCGCCACAGCCGTTTTCAGATAGCCCTCAATGCAAAGGCTCTAGACGCAATATTGGTGTGAGAGCTAATTCAATCAAGGAAACACTGCATGTTGGTGAAGGGCATATTGAAGAAGGATCAGCCGAGTGGTTCTTGTGGGAGAACAACTCCATTTGGCTCTTAACTTCACACACCATCAGGCTTCCAAGCAGCTCTCAAGGAAACTCAGTTTTCACACTCTATGCTTAGTGCCCTTTGAGTGCCTAGGACTGAAATGAAGCTTGGTGAGCATCCCACGCAAACGAATGCTCCACATGCGGGTTTCACATGCCACCAACGCCACATTCACAGGCAACTTCAGCGCCACATCCGTTTTCAGATAGCACTCAATGCAAAGGCTCTAGACGCAAATATTGGTGTGAGAGCTAATTCAATCAAGGAAACACTGCATGTTGGTCAAGGGCATATTAAAGAAGGATCGGCCGACTGATTCTTGTGGGGAGAACAACTCCATTTGGCTCACTAACTTCACACACCATCAGGCTTCCAAGCAGCTCTCAAGGAAACTCAGTTTTCACACTCTATGCTTAGTGCCCTTTGAGTGCCTAGGACTGAAATGAAGCTTGGTGAGCATGGCACAGAAACGAATGCTCCACATGCGTTTTTCACATGCCACCAACTCCACATTGACAGGCAACTTCAGCGCCACAGCCGTTTTCAGATAGCCCTCAATGCAAAGGCTCTAGACGCAAATATTGGTGTGAGAGCTAATTCAATCAAGGAAACACTGCATGTTGGTGAAGGGCATATTGAAGAAGGATCAGCCGAGTGGTTCTTGTGGAGAACAACTCCATTTGGCTCACTAATTTCACACACCATCAGGCTTCCAAGCAGCTCTCAAGGAAACTCAGTTTTCACACTCTATGCTTAGTGCCCTTTGAGTGCATTATCTAGGAATGAACCTGGTAGAGCATCCCACACAAACGAATGCTCCACATGCGGGTTTCACATGCCACCAACTCCACATTCTCAGGCAACTTCAGCGCCACAGCCATTTTCAGATAGCACTCAATGCAAAGGCTCTAGACGCAAATATTGGTGTGAGAGCTAATTCAATCAAGGAAACACTGCATGTTGGTGAAGGGCATATTGAAAGAAGGATCAGCCGAGTGGTTCTTGTGGAGAACAACTCCATTTGGCTCACTAACTTCACACACCATCAGGCTTCCAAGCAGCTCTCAAGGAAACTCAGTTTTCACACTCTATGCTTAGTGCCCTTTGAGTGCCAAGGACTGAAATGAAGCTTGGTGAGCATCCCACACAAACGAATACTCCACATGCGTTTTTCACATGCCACCAACTCCACATTGACAGGCAACTTCAGCGCCACAGCCGTTTTCAGATAGCCCTCAATGCAAAGGCTCTAGACGCAAATATTGGTGTGAGAGCTAATTCAATCAAGGAAACACTGAATGTTGGTGAAGGGCATATTGAAGAAGGATCAGCCGAGTGGTTCTTGTGGGAGAACAACTCCATTTGGCTCACTAACTTCACACACCATCAGGCTTCCAAGCAGCTCTCAAGGAAACTCAATTTTCTCACTCTATGCTTAGTGCCCTTTGAGTGAATTATCTAGGAATGAACCTGGTAGAGCATCCCGCACAAACGAGTGCTCCACATGCGTTTTTCACATGCCACCAACTCCACATTGACAGGCAACTTCAGCGCCACAGCCGTTTTCAGATAGCCCTCAATGCAAAGGCTCTAGACGCAAATATTGGTGTGAGAGCTAATTCAATCAAGGAAACACTGCATGTTGGTGAAGGGCATATTGAAGAAGGATCAGCCGAGTGGTTCTTGTGGGAGAACAACTCCATTTGGCTCACTAACTTCACACACCATCAGGCTTCCAAGCAGCTCTCAAGGAAACTCAGTTTTCACACTCTATGCTTTGTGCCCTTTGAGTGCATTATCTAGGAATGAACCTGGTAGAGCATCCCACACAAACGAATGCTCCACATGCGGGTTTCACATTCCACCAACTCCACATTCACAGGCAACTTCAGCGCCACAGCCGTTTTCAGATAGCCCTCAATGCAAAGGCTCTAGACGCAAATATTGGTGTGAGAGCTAATACAATCAAGGAAACACTGCATGTTGGTGAAGGGCATATTGAAGAAAGATCAGCCGAGTGGTTCTTGTGGGAGAACAACTCCATTTGGCTCACGAACTTCACACACCATCAGGCTTCCAAGCAGCTCTCAAGGAAACTCAGTTTTCACACGTCTATGCTTAGTGCCCTTTGAGTGCATTATCTAGGAATGAACCAGGTAGAGCATCCCGCACAAACGAATGCTCCACATGCGGGTTTCACATGCCACCAACTCCACATTCACAGGCAACATCAGCGCCACAGCCGTTTTCAGATAGCCCTCAATGCAAAGGGCTCTAGACGCAAATATTGGTGTGAGCGCTAATTCAATCAAGGAAACACTGCATGTTGGTGAAGGGCATATTGAAGAAGGATCAGCCGAGTGGTTCTTGTGGGAGAACAACTCCATTTGGCTCACGAACTTCACACACCATCAGGCTTCCAAGCAGCTCTCAAGGAAACTCAGTTTTCACACTCTATGCTTTGTGCCCTTTGAGTGCATTATCTAGGAATGAACCTGGTAGAGCATCCCACACAAACGAATGCTCCACATGCGGGTTTCACATTCCACCAACTCCACATTCACAGGCAACTTCAGCGCCACAGCCGTTTTCAGATAGCCCTCAATGCAAAGGCTCTAGACGCAAATATTGGTGTGAGAGCTAATACAATCAAGGAAACACTGCATGTTGGTGAAGGGCATATTGAAGAAAGATCAGCCGAGTGGTTCTTGTGGGAGAACAACTCCATTTGGCTCACGAACTTCACACACCATCAGGCTTCCAAGCAGCTCTCAAGGAAACTCAGTTTTCACACTCTATGCTTAGTGCCCTTTGAGTGCATTATCTAGGAATGAACCAGGTAGAGCATCCCGCACAAACGAATGCTCCACATGCGGGTTTCACATGCCACCAACTCCACATTGACAGGCAACATCAGCGCCACAGCCGTTTTCAGATAGCCCTCAATGCAAAGGCTCTAGACGCAAATATTGGTGTGAGCGCTAATTCAATCAAGGAAACACTGCATGTTGGTGAAGGGCATATTGAAGAAGGATCAGCCGAGTGGTTCTTGTGGGAGAACAACTCCATTTGGCTCACGAACTTCACACACCATCAGGCTTCCAAGCAGCTCTACAAGGAAACTCAGTTTTCACACTCTATGCTTAGTGCCCTTTGAGTGCATTATCTAGGAATGAACCTGGTAGAGCATCCCACACAAACGAATGCTCCACATGCGTTTTTCACATGCCACCAACTCCACATTGACAGGCAACTTCAGCGCCACAGCCGTTTTCAGATAGCCCTCAATGCAAAGGCTCTAGACACAAATATTGGTGTGAGAGCTAATTCAATCAAGGAAACACTGCATGTTGGTGAAGGGCATATTGAAGAAGGATCAGCCGAGTGTTCTTGTGGGAGAACAACTCCATTTGGCTCACGAACTTCACACACCATCAGGCTTCCAAGCAGCTCTCAAGGAAACTCAGTTTTCACACTCTATGCTTAGTGCCCTTTGAGTGCCTAGGACTGAAATGAAGCTTGGTGAGCATCCCACACAAACGAATGCTCCACATGCGGGTTTCACATGCACCAACTCCACATTCTCAGGCAACTTCAGCGCCACAGCCATTTTCAGATAGCCCTCAATGCAAAGGCTCTAGACGCAAATACTGGTGTGAGAGCTAATTCAATCAAGGAAACACTGCATGTTGGTGAAGGGCATATTGAAGAAGGATCAGCCGAGTGGTTCTTGTGGGAGAACAACTCCATTTGGCTCACTAACTTCACACACCATCAGGCTTCCAAGCAGCTCTCAAGGAAACTCAGTTTTCACACTCTATGCTTAGTGCCCTTTGAGTGCATTATCTAGGAATGAACCAGGTAGAGCATCCCGCACAAACGAATGCTCCACATGTGGTTTTCACATGCCACCAACTCCACATTGACAGGCAACTTCAGCGCCACAGCCGTTTTCAGATAGCCCTCAATGCAAAGGCTCTAGACGCAAATATTGGTGTGAGAGCTAATTCAATCAAGGAAACACTGCATGTTGGTGAAGGGCATATTGAAGAAGGATCAGCCGAGTGGTTCTTGTGGGAGAACAACTCCATTTGGCTCACTAACTTCACACACCATCAGGCTTCCAAGCAGCTCTCAAGGAAACTCAGTTTTCACACTCTATGCTTAGTGCCCTTTGAGTGCATTATCTAGGAATGAACCTGGTAGAGCATCCCACACAAACGAATGCTCCACATGCGGGTTTCACATGCCACCAACTCCACATTGACAGGCAACTTCAGCGCCACAGCCGTTTTCAGATAGCACTCAATGCAAAGGCTCTAGACGCAAATATTGGTGTGAGAGCTTATTCAATCAAGGAAACACTGCATGTTGGTGAAGGGCATATTGAAGAAGGATCAGCCGAGTGGTTCTTGTGGGAGAACAACTCCATTTGGCTCACTACCTTCACACACCATCAGGCTTCCAAGCAGCTCTCAAGGAAACTCAGTTTTCACACTCTATGCTTAGTGCCCTTTGAGTGCCTAGGACTGAAATGAAGCTTGGTGAGCATGCCACACAAACGAATGCTCCACATGCGTTTTTCACATGCCACCAACTCCACATTGACAGGCAACTTCAGCGCCACAGCCGTTTTCAGATAGTCCTCAATGCAAAGGCTCTAGACGCAAATATTGGTGTGAGAGCTAATTCAATCAAGGAAACACTGCATGTTGTTGAAGGGCATATTGAAGAAAGATCAGCCGAGTGGTTCTTGTGGGAGAACAACTCCATTTGGCTCACTAACTTCACACACCATCAGGCTTCCAAGCAGCTCTCAAGGAAACTCAGTTTTCACACTCTATGCTTAGTGCCCTTCGAGTGCATTATCTAGGAATGAACCAGGTAGAGCATCCCGCACAAACGAATGCTCCACATGCGGGTTTCACATGCCACCAACTCCACATTCACAGGCAACTTCAGCGCCACAGCCGTTTTCAGATAGCCCTCAATGCAAAGGCTCTAGACGCAAATATTGGTGTGAGAGCTAATTCAATCAAGGAAACACTGCATGTTGGTGAAGGGCATATTGAAGAAGGATCAGCCGAGTGGTTCTTGTGGGAGAACAACTCCATTTGGCTCACTAACTTCACACACCATCAGGCTTCCAAGCAGCTCTCAAGGAAACTCAGTTTGCACACTCTATGCTTAGTGCCCTTTGAGTGCATTATCTAGGAATGAACCTGGTAGAGCATCCCACACAAACGAATGCTCCACATGCGTTTTTCACATGCCACCAACTCCACATTGACAGGCAACTTAAGCGCCACAGCCGTTTTCAGATAGCCCTCAATGCAAAGGCTCTAGACGCAAATATTGGTGTGAGAGCTTATTCAATCAAGGAAACACTGCATGTTGGTGAAGGGCATATTGAAGAAGGATCAGCCGAGTGGTTCTTGTGGGAGAACAACTCCATTTGGCTCACTAACTTCACACACCATCAGGCTTCCAAGCAGCTCTCAAGGAAACTCAGTTTTCACACTCTATGCTTAGTGCCCTTTGAGTGCCTAGGACTGAAATGAAGCTTGGTGAGCATCCCACACAAACGAATGCTCCACATGCGGGTTTCACATGCCACCAACTCCACATTCTCAGGCAACTTCAGCGCCACAGCCATTTTCAGATAGTCCTCAATGCAAAGGCTCTAGACGCAAATATTGGTGTGAGAGCTAATTCAATCAAGGAAACACTGCATGTTGTTGAAGGGCATATTGAAGAAAGATCAGCCGAGTGGTTCTTGTGGGAGAACAACTCCATTTGGCTCACTAACTTCACACACCATCAGGCTTCCAAGCAGCTCTCAAGGAAACTCAGTTTTCACACTCTATGCTTAGTGCCCTTCGAGTGCATTATCTAGGAATGAACCAGGTAGAGCATCCCGCACAAACGAATGCTCCACATGCGGGTTTCACATGCCACCAACTCCACATTCACAGGCAACTTCAGCGCCACAGCCGTTTTCAGATAGCCCTCAATGCAAAGGCTCTAGACGCAAATATTGGTGTGAGAGCTAATTCAATCAAGGAAACACTGCATGTTGGTGAAGGGCATATTGAAGAAGGATCAGCCGAGTGGTTCTTGTGGGAGAACAACTCCATTTGGCTCACTAACTTCACACACCATCAGGCTTCCAAGCAGCTCTCAAGGAAACTCAGTTTTCACACTCTATGCTTAGTGCCATTTGAGTGCCTAGGACTGAAATGAAGCTTGGTGAGCATCCCACACAAACGAATGCTCCACATGCGTTTTTCACATGCCACCAACTCCACATTGACAGGCAACTTCAGCGCCACAGCCATTTTCAGATAGCCCTCAATGCAAAGGCTCAAGACGCAAATATTGGTGTGAGAGCTAATTCAATCAAGGAAACACTGCATGTTGGTGAAGGGCATATTGAAGAAGGATCAGCCGAGTGGTTCTTGTGGGAGAACAACTCCATTTGGCTCACTAACTTCACACACCATCAGGCTTCCAAGCAGCTCTCAAGGAAACTCAGTTTTCACACTCTATGCTTAGTGCCCTTTGAGTGCATTATCTAGGAATGAACCTGGTAGAGCATCCCGCACAAACGAATGCTCCACATGCGGGTTTCACATGCCACCAACTCCACATTCACAGGCAACCTTCAGCGCCACAGCCGTTTTCAGATAGCCCTCAATGCAAAGGCTCTAGACGCAAATATTGGTGTGAGAGCTAATTCAATCAAGGAAACACTGCATGTTGGTGAAGGGCATATTGAAGAAGGATCAGCCGAGTGGTTCTTGTGGGAGAACAACTCCATTTGGCTCACTAACTTCACACACCATCAGGCTTCCAAGCAGCTCTCAAGGAAACTCAGTTTGCACACTCTATGCTTAGTGCCCTTTGAGTGCATTATCTAGGAATGAACCTGGTAGAGCATCCCACACAAACGAATGCTCCACATGCGGGTTTCACATGCCACGAACTCCACATTGACAGGCAACTTCAGTGCCACAGCCGTTTTCAGATAGCACTCAATGCAAAGGCTCTAGACGCAAATATGGTGTGAGAGCTAATTCAATCAAGGAAACACTGCATGTTGGTGAAGGGCATATTGAAGAAGGATCAGCCGAGTGGTTCTTGTGGGAGAACAACTCCATTTGCCTCACTAACTTCACACACCATCAGGCTTCCAAGCAGCTCTCAAGGAAACTCAGTTTTCACACTCTATGCTTAGTGCCCTTTGAGTGCATTATCTAGGAATGAACCTGGTAGAGCATCCCACACAAACGAATGCTCCACATGCGGGTTTCACATGCCACCAACTCCACATTGACAGGCAACTTCAGCGCCACAGCCGTTTTCAGATAGCACTCAATGCAAAGGCTCTAGATGCAAATATTGGTGTGAGAGCTTATTCAATCAAGGAAACACTGCATGTTGGTGAAGGGCATATTGAAGAAGGATCAGCCGAGTGGTTCTTGTGGAGAACAACTCCATTTGGCTCACTACCTTCACACACCATCAGGCTTCCAAGCAGCTCTCAAGGAAACTCAGTTTTCACACTCTATGCTTAGTGCCCTTTGAGTGCCTAGGACTGAAATGAAGCTTGGTGAGCATGCCACACAAACGAATGCTCCACATGCGTTTTTCACATGCCACCAACTCCACATTCACAGGCAACTTCAGCGCCACAAGCCGTTTTCAGATAGCCCTCAATGCAAAGGCTCTAGACGCAAATATTGGTGTGAGAGCTAATTCAATCAAGGAAACACTGCATGTTGGTGAAGGGCATATTGAAGAAGGATCAGCCGAGTGGTTCTTGTGGGAGAACAACTCCATTTGGCTCAAAACTTCACACACCATCAGGCTTCCAAGCAGCTCTCAAGGAAACTCAGTTTTCACACTCTATGCTTAGTGCCCTTTGAGTGCCTAGGACTGAAATGAAGCTTGGTGAGCATCCACACAAACGAATGCTCCACATGCGCGGTTTCACATGCCACCAACTCCACATTCGACAGGCAACTTCAGCGCCACAGCCGTTTTCAGATAGCCCTCAATGCAAAGGCTCTAGACGCAAATATTGGTGTGAGAGCTAATTCAATCAAGGAAACACTGCATGTTGGTGACGGGCATATTGAAGAAGGATCAGCCGAGTGGTTCTTGTGGGAGAACAACTCCATTTGGCTCACTAACTTCACACACCATCAGGCTTCCAAGCAGCTCTCAAGGAAACTCAGTTTTCACACTCTATGCTTAGTGCCCTTTGAGTGCCTAGGACTGAAATGAAGCTTGGTGAGCATCCCACACAAACCAATGCTCCACATGCGGGTTTCACATTCCACCAACTCCACATTCACAGGCAATTTCAGCGCCACAGCCGTTTTCAGATAGCCCTCAATGCAAATGCTCTAGACGCAAATATTGGTGTGAGAGCTAATTCAATCAAAGAAACACTGCATGTTGGTGAAGGGCATATTGAAGAAGGATCAGCCGAGTGGTTCTTGTGGGAGAACAACTCCATTTGGCTCACTAACTTCACACACCATCAGGCTTCCAAGCAGCTCTCAGGGAAACTCAGTTTTCACACTCTATGCTTAGTGCCCTTTGAGTGCATTATCTAGGAATGAACCTGGTAGAGCATCCCACACAAACGAATGCTCCACATGCGGGTTTCACATGCCACCAACTCCACATTCACAGGCAACTTCAGTGCCACAGCCGTTTTCAGATAGCCCTCAATGCAAAGGCTCTAGACGCAAATATTGGTGTGAGAGCTAATTCAATCAAGGAAACACTTCATGTTGGTGAAGCGCATATTGAAGTAGAATCAGCCGAGTGGTTCTTGTGGGAGAACAACTCCATTTGGCTCACTAACTTCACACACCATCAGGCTTCCAAGCAGCTCTCAAGGAAACTCAGGTTTCACACTCTATGCTTAGTGCCCTTTGAGTGCATTATCTAGGAATGAAACTGGTAGAGCATCCCACACAAACGAATGCTCCACATGCGCGTTTCACATGCCACCAACTCCACATTCACAGGCAACTTCAGCGCCACAGCCGTTTTCAGATAGCCCTCAATGCAAAGGCTCTAGACGCAAATATTGGTGTGAGAGCTAATTCAATCAAGGAAACACTTCATGTTGGTGACGGGCATATTGAAGAAGGATCAGCCGAGTGGTTCTTGTGGGAGAACAACTCCATTTGGCTCACTAACTTCACACACATCATCAGGCTTCCAAGCAGCTCTCAGGGAAATTCAGTTTTCACACTCTATGCTTAGTGCCCTTTGAGTGCATTATCTAGGAATGAACCTGGTAGAGCATCCCACACAAACGAATGCTCCACATGCGGGTTTCACATGCCACCAACTCCACATTCACAGGCAACTTCAGCGCCACAGCCGTTTTCAGATAGCCCTCAATGCAAAGGCTCTAGACGCAAATATTTGTGTGAGAGCTAATTCAATCAAGGAAACACTGCATGTGGGTGAAGGGCATATTGAAGAAGGATCAGCCGAGTGGTTCTTGTGGGAGAACAACTCCATTTGGCTCACTAACTTCACACACCATCAGGCTACCAAGCAGCTCCCAGGGAAACTCAGTTTTCACACTCTATGCTTAGTGCCCTTTGAGTGCATTATCTAGGAATGAACCTGGTAGAGAATTCCACACAAACGAATGCTCCACATGCGGGATTCACATGCCACCAACTCCACATTCACAGGCAACTTCAGCGCCACAGCCGTTTTCAGATAGCCCTCATTGCAAAGGCTCTAGACGCAAATATTGGTGTGAGAGCTAATTCAATCAAGGAAACACTGCATGTTGGTGACGGGCATATTGAAGAAGGATCAGCCGAGTGGTTCTTGTGGGAGAACAACTCCATTTGGCTCACTAACTTCACACACCATCAGGCTTCCAAGCAGCTCTCAAGGAAACTCAGTTTTCACACTCTATGCTTAGTGCCCTTTGAGTGCCTAGGACTGAAATGAAGCTTGGTGAGCATCCACACAAACCAATGCTCCACATGCGGGTTTCACATTCCACCAACTCCACATTCACAGGCAATTTCAGCGCCACAGCCGTTTTCAGATAGCCCTCAATGCAAATGCTCTAGACGCAAATATTGGTGTGAGAGCTAATTCAATCAAGGAAACACTGCATGTTGGTGAAGGGCATATTGAAGAAGGATCAGCGAGTGGTTCTTGTGGGAGAACAACTCCATTTGGCTCACTAACTTCACACACCATCAGGCTTCCAAGCAGCTCTCAGGGAAACTCAGTTATCACACTCTATGCTTAGTGCCCTTTGAGTGCATTATCTAGGAATGAACCTGGTAGAGCATCCCACACAAACGAATGCTCCACATGCGGGTTTCACATGCCACCAACTCCACATTCACAGGCAACTTCAGTGCCACAGCCGTTTTCAGATAGCCCTCAATGCAAAGGCTCTAGACGCAAATATTGGTGTGAGAGCTAATTCAATCAAGGAAACACTTCATGTTGGTGAAGCGCATATTGAAGTAGAATCAGCCGAGTGGTTCTTGTGGGAGAACAACTCCATTTGGCTCACTAACTTCACACACCATCAGGCTTCCAAGCAGGCTCTCAAGGAAACTCAGGTTTCACACTCTATGCTTAGTGCCCTTTGAGTGCATTATCTAGGAATGAAACTGGTAGAGCATCCCACACAAACGAATGCTCCACATGCGCGTTTCACATGCCACCAACTCCACATTCACAGGCAACTTCAGCGCCACAGCCGTTTTCAGATAGCCCTCAATGCAAAGGCTCTAGACGCAAATATTGGTGTGAGAGCTAATTCAATCAAGGAAACACTTCATGTTGGTGACGGGCATATTGAAGAAGGATCAGCCGAGTGGTTCTTGTGGAGAACAACTCCATTTGGCTCACTAACTTCACACACCATCAGGCTTCCAAGCAGCTCTCAAGGAAACTCAGTTTTCACACTCTATGCTTAGTGCCCTTTGAGTGCCTAGGACTGAAATGAAGCTTGGTGAGCATCCCACACAAACCAATGCTCCACATGCGGGTTTCACATTCCACCAACTCCACATTCACAGGCAATTTCAGCGCCACAGCCATTTTCAGATAGCCCTCAATGCAAAGGCTCTAGACGCAAATATTGGTGTGAGAGCTAATTCAATCAAGGAAACACTGCATGTTGGTGAAGGGCATATTGAAGAAGGATCAGCCGAGTGGTTCTTGTGGGAGAACAACTCCATTTGGCTCACTAACTTCACACACCATCAGGCTTCCAAGCAGCTCTCAAGGAAACTCAGTTTTCACACTCTATGCTTAGTGCCCTTTGAGTGCCTAGGACTGAAATGAAGCTTGGTGAGCATCCCACTCAAACGAATGCTGCACATGCGGGTTTCACATGCCACCAACTCCACATTCACAGGCAACTTCAGCGCCACAGCCGTTTTCAGATAGCCCTCAATGCAAATGCTCTAGACGCAAATATTGGTGTGAGAGCTAATTCAATCAAGGAAACACTGCATGTTGGTGAAGGGCATATTGAAGAAGGATCAGCCGAGTGGTTCTTGTGGGAGAACAACTCCATTTGGCTCACTAACTTCACACACCATCAGGCTTCCAAGCAGCTCTCAGCGAAACTCAGTTTTCACACTCTATGCTTAGTGCCCTTTGAGTGCATTATCTAGGAATGAACCTGGTAGAGCATCCCACACAAACGAATGCTCCACATGCGGGTTTCACATGCCACCAACTCCACATTCACAGGCACTTCAGCGCCACAGCCGTTTTTCAGATAGCCCTCAATGCAAAGGCTCTAGACGCAAATATTGGTGTGAGAGCTAATTCAATCAAGGAAACACTGCATGTTGGTGAAGGGCATATTGAAGAAGGATCAGCCGAGTGGTTCTTGTGGGAGAACAACTCCATTTGGCTCACTAACTTCACACACCATCAGGCTTCCAAGCAGCTCTCAAGGAAACTCAGTTTTCACACTCTATGCTTAGTGCCCTTTGAGTGCCTAGGACTGAAATGAAGCTTGGTGAGCATCCCACACAAACGAATGCTCCACATGCGGGTTTCACATGCCACCAACTCCACATTCACAGGCAACTCCAGCGCCACAGTCATTTTCACATAGCCCTCAATGCAAAGGCTCTAGACGCAAATATTGGTGTGAGAGCTAATTCAATCAAGGAAACACTGCATGTTGGTGAAGGGCATACTGAAGAAGGATCAGCCGAGTGGTTCTTGTGGGAGAACAACTCCATTTGGCTCACTAACTTCACACA
>NW_026699553.1:0-61413 GCF_030435755.1 Ochotona princeps
TGAAAGAAGTTTGCTGAGTATCGCACACAAACCAATGCTCACATGCGGGTTTCACATGCTACCAATCCACATTCAGAGACAACTTCAGCGCCAAAGCCGTTTCCTCCCTCAGCCCCCAAATGCACAGTTCTGGAATCACATATTCGTCTCTGAGTATGATAGGTCAAGGCAACACGGCATGTTGGTATGGGCATATTGAAGAAGCATCGCCGAGTGCTTCTTGTGGGAGAACAACTCCATTTGGCTCACCAACGTCACACACCGCAGCTTACAGCAGCTCTCAAGGAAACTCCGTTTTCACCCTTTATGCTAATGCCCATTGAGCGCACTGGACTGAAATGAAGTTTGCTGAGTATCGCACACAACCAATGCTCACATGCGGGTTTCACATGCTACCAACTCCACATTCAGAGACAACTTCAGCGCCAAAAGCCGTTTTCGCCTAGCCCCAAACGCAAAGGTTCTGGAATCACATATTCGTCTCTGAGTATGATAGGTCTAGGCAACACTGCATGTTGGTGACGGGCATATTGAAGAAGCATCAGCCGAGTGCTTCTTGTGGGAGAACAACTCCATTTGGCTCACCAACGTCACACACCGTCAGGCTTACAAGCAGCTCTCAAGGAAAACTCCGTTTTCACCCTTTATGCTAAATGCCCATTGAAGCGCATTGGACTGAAATGAAGTTTGCTGAGTATCGCACACAAACTAATGCTGCACATGCGGGTTTCACATGCTACCAACTCCACATTCAGAGACAACTTCAGCGCCAAGCCGTTTTCGCCTAGCCCCAAATGCAAAGGTTCTGGATCCACATATTCGTCTCTGAGTATGATAGGTCAAGGCAAAACTGCATGTTGGTACGGGCATATTGAAGAAGCATCAGCCGAGTGCTTCTTGTGGGAGAACAACTCCATTGGCTCAACAACGTCACACACCGTCAGGCTTCCAAGCAGCTCTCAAGGAAACTCCGTATTCACCATTTATGCTAAATGCCCATTGAGCGCATTGGACTGAAATGAAGTTTGCTGAGTATCGCACACAAACAATGCTCAAATGCGGGTTTCACATGCTACCAACTCCACATTCAGAGACAACTTCAGCGCCAAAGCCGTTTTCGCCTAGCCCCAAACGCAAAGGTTCTGGAATCACATATTCGTCTCTGAGTATGATAGGTCAAGGCAACACTGCATGTTGGTGACGGGCATATTGAAGAAGCATCAGCCGAGTGCTTCTTGTGGGAGAACAACTCCATTTTGGCTCACCAACGTCACACACCGTCAGGCTTACAAGCAGCTCTCAAGGAAACTCCGTTTTCACCCTTTATGCTAAATGCCCATTGAGCGCATTGACTGAAATGAAGTTTGCTGAGTATCGCACACAAACAATGCTCCACATGCGGGTTTCACATGCTACCAACTCCACATTCAGAGACAACTTCAGCGCAAAGCCGTTTTCGCCTAGCCCCAAACGCAAAGGTTCTGGAATCACATATTCGTCTCTGAGTATGATAGGTCAAGGCAACACTGCATGTTTGTGACGGGCATATTGAAGAAGCATCAGCCGAGTGCTTCTGTGGGAGAACAACTCATTTGGCTCACCAACGTCACACACCGTCAGGGCTTACAAGCAGCTCTCAAGGAAACTCCGTTTTCACCCTTTATGCTAAATGCCCATTGAGCGCATTGAGACTGAAATGAAGTTTGCTGAGTATCGCACACAAACCAATGCTGCACATGCGGGTTTCACATGCTACCAACTCCACATTCAGAGACAACTTCAGCGCCAAAGCCGTTTCGCCTAGCCCCAAACGCAAAAGGTTCTGGAATCACATATTCGTCTCTGAGTATGATAGGTCAAGGCACCACTGCATGTTGGTACGGGCATATTGAAGAAGCATCAGCCCGAGTGCTTCTTGTGGGAGAACAACTCCATTTGGCTCAACAACGTCACACACCGTCAGGCTTCCAAGCAGCTCTCAAGGAAACTCCGTTTCACCCTTTATGCTAAATGCCCATTGAGCGCATTGGACTGAAATGAAGTTTGCTGAGTATCGCACACAAACCAATGCTCCACATGCGGGTTTCACATGCTACCAACTCCACATTCAGAGACAACTTCAGCGCCCAAAGCCGTTTTCACGTAGCCCCAATGCAAAGGTTCTGGAATCACATATTCGTCTCTGAGTATGATAGGTCAAGGCAACACTGCATGTTGGTACGGGCATATTGAAGAAGCATCAGCCGAGTGCTTCTTGTGGGAGAACAACTCCATTTGGCTCAACAACGTCACACACCGTCAGGCTTCCAAGCAGCTCTCAAGGAAACTCCGTTTTCACCCTTTATGCTAATTGCCCATTGAGCGCATTGGACTGAAATGAAGTTTGCTGAGTATCGCACACAAACCAATGCTCCACATGCGGGTTTCACATGCTACCAACTCACATTCAGAGACAACTTCAGCGCCAAAGCCGTTTTCCCCCTAGCCCCAAACGCAAAGGTTCTGGAATCACATATTCGTCTCTGAGTATGATAGGTCAAGGCAACACTGCATGTTGGTACGGCATATTGAAGAAGCATCAGCCGAGTGCTTCTTGTGGGAGAACAACTCCATTTGCTCAACAACGTCACACACCGTCAGGCTTACAAGCAGCTCTCAAGGAAACTCCGTTTTCACCTTTATGCTAAATGCCCATTGAGCGCATTGGACTGAATGAAGTTTGCTGAGTATCGCACACAAACCAATGCTCCACATGCGGTTTCACATGCTACCAACTCCACATTCAGAGACAACTTCAGCGCCAAAGCCGTTTTCCCCTAGCCCCAAATGCAAAGGTTCTGAATCACATATTCGTCTCTGAGTAATGATAGGTCAAGGCAACACTGCATGTTATTACAGGCATATTGAAGAAGCATCAGCCGAGTGCTTCTTGTGGGAGAACAACTCCATTTGGCTCAACAACGTCACACACCGTCAGGCTTCCAAGCAGCTCTCAAGGAAACTCGTATTCCCCCTTTATGCTAAATGCCCATTGAGCGCATTGGACTGAAATGAAGTTTGCTGAGTATCGCACACAAACCAATGCTCCACATGCGGGTTTCACATGCTACCAACTCCACATTCAGAGACAACTTCAGCGCCAAAGCCGTTTTCCCCTAGCCCCAAATGCAAAGGTTCTGGAATCACATATTCGTCTCTGAGTATGATAGGTCAAGGCAACACGGCATGTTGGTATGGGCATATTGAAGATGCATCAGCCGAGTGCTTCTTGTGGGAGAACAACTCCATTTGGCTCACCAACGTCACACACCGTCAGGCTTACAAGCAGCTCTCAAGGAACTCCGTTTTCACCCTTTATGCTAATGCCCATTGAGCGCACTGGAGCTGAAATGAAGTTTGCTGAGTATCGCACACAAACCAATGCTCCACATGCGGGTTTCACATGCTACCAACTCCACATTCAGAGACAACTTCAGCGCCAAAGCCGTTTTCGCCTAGCCCCAAACGCAAAGGTTCTGGAATCACATATTTGTCTCTGAGTATGATAGGTCAAGGCAAACTGCATGTTGGTACGGGCATATTGAAGAAGCATCAGCCGAGTGCTTCTTGTGGGAGAACAACTCCATTTGGCTCAACAACGTCACACACCGTCAGGCTTCCAAGCAGCTCTCAAGGAAACTCCGTATTCACCATTTATGCTAAATGCCCATTGAGCGCATTGGACTGAAATGAAGTTTGCTGAGTATCGCACACAAACCAATGCTCCACATGCGGGTTTCACATGCTACCAACTCCACATTCAGAGACAACTTCAGCGCCAAAGCCGTTTTCGCCTAGCCCCAAACGCAAAGGTTCTGGAATCACATATTCGTCTCTGAGTATGATAGGTCAAGGCAACACTGCATGTTTGTGACGGGCATATTGAAGAAGCATCAGCCGAGTGCTTCTTGTGGGAGAACAACTCCATTTGGCTCACCAACGTCACACACCGTCAGGCTTACAAGCAGCTCTCAAGGAAACTCGTTTTCACCCTTTATGCTAAATGCCCATTGAGCGCATTGGACTGAAATGAAGTTTGCTGAGTATCGCACACAAACCAATGCTGCACATGCGGGTTTCACATGCTACCAACTCCACATTCAGAGACAACTTCAGCGCCAAAGCCGTTTTCGCCTAGCCCCAAACGCAAAGGTTCTGGAATCACATATTCGTCTCTGAGTATGATAGGTCAAGGCAAAACTGCATGTTGGTACGGGCATATTGAAGAAGCATCAGCCGAGTGCTTCTTGTAGGAGAACAACTCCATTTGGCTCAACAACGTCCACACACCGTCAGGCTTACAAGCAGCTCTCAAGGAAACTCCGTTTTCACCCTTTATGCTAAATGCCCATTGAGCGCATTGGACTGAAATGAAGTTTGCTGAGTATCGCACACAAACCAATGCCCACATGCGGGTTTCACATGCTACCAACTCCACATTCAGAGACAACTTCAGCGCCAAAGCCGTTTTCCCCTAGCCCCAAATGCAAAGGTTCTGGAATCACATATTCGTCTCTGAGTATGATAGGTCAAGGCAACACTGCATGTTGGTACGGGCATATTGAAGAAGCATCAGCCGAGTGCTTCTTGTGGGAGAACAACTCCATTTGGCTCAACAACGTCACACACCGTCAGGCTTACAAGCAGCTCTCAAGGAAACTCCGTTTTCACCCTTTATGCTAAATGCCCATTGAGCGCATTGGACTGAAATGAAGTTTGCTGAGTATCGCACACAAACCAATGCTCCACATGCGGGTTTCACATGCTACCAACTCCACATTCAGAGACAACTTCAGCGCCAAAGCCGTTTTCCCCTAGCCCCAAATGCAAAGGTTCTGGAATCACATATTCGTCTCTGAGTATGATAGGTCAAGGCAACACTGCATGTTATTACAGGCATATTGAAGAGCATCAGCCGAGTGCTTCTTGTGGGAGAACAACTCCATTTGGCTCAACAACGTCACACACCGTCAGGCTTCCAAGCAGCTCTCAAGGAAACTCCGTATTCACCCTTTATGCTAAATGCCCATTGAGCGCATTGGACTGAAATGAAGTTTGCTGAGTATCGCACACAAACCAATGCTCCACATGCGGGTTTCACATGCTACCAACTCCACATTCAGAGACACCTTCAGCGCCAAAGCCGTTTTCCCCTAGCCCCAAAAGCAAAGGTTCTGGAATCACATATTCGTCTCTGAGTATGATAGGTCAAGGCAACACTGCATGTTATTACAGGCATATTGAAGAAGCATCAGCCGAGTGCTTCTTGTGGGAGAACAACTCCATTTGGCTCAACAACGTCACACACCGTCAGGCTTCCAAGCAGCTCTCAAGGAAACTCCGTATTCACCCTTTATGCTAAATGCCCATTGAGCGCATTGGACTGAAATGAAGTTTGCTGAGTATCGCACACAAACCAATGCTCCACATGCGGGTTTCACATGCTACCAACTCCACATTCAGAGACAACTTCAGCGCCAAAGCCGTTTTCCCCTAGCCCCAAATGCAAAGGTTCTGGAATCACATATTCGTCTCTGAGTATGATAGGTCAAGGCAACACGGCATGTTGGTAGGGCATATTGAAGAAGCATCAGCCGAGTGCTTCTTGTGGAGAACAACTCCATTTGCTCACCAACGTCACACACCGTCAGGCTTACAAGCAGCTCTCAAGGAAACTCCGTTTTCACCCTTTATGCTAAATGCCATTGAGCGCTCTGGACTGAAATGAAGTTTGCTGAGTATCGCACACAAACCAATGCTCCACATGCGGGTTTCACATGCTACCAACTCCACATTCAGAGACAACTTCAGCGCCAAAAGCCGTTTTCGCCTAGCCGAAAAGCAAAGGTTCTGGAATCACATATTCGTCTCTGAGTATGATAGGTCAAGGCACACTGCATGTTGGTGACGGGCATATTGAAGAAGCATCAGCCGAGTGCTTCTTGTGGGAGAACAACTCCATTTGCTCAACAACGTCACACACCGTCAGGCTTACAAGCAGCTCTCAAGGAAACTCCGTTTTCACCCTTTATGCTAAATGCCCATTGAGCGCATTGGACTGAAATGAAGTTTGCTGAGTATCGCACACAAACCAATGCTCCACATGCGGGTTTCACATGCTACCAACTCCACATTCAGAGACAACTTCAGCGCCAAAGCCGTTTTCCCCTAGCCCCAAATGCAAAGGTTCTGGAATCACATATTCGTCTCTGAGTATGATAGGTCAAGGCAACACTGCATGTTGGTACGGCATATTGAAGAAGCATCAGCCGAGTGCTTCTTGTGGGAGAACACTCCATTTGGCTCAACAACGTCACACACCGTCAGGCTTCCAAGCAGCTCTCAAGGAAACTCCGTTTTCACCCTTTATGCTAAATGCCCATTGAGCGCATTGGACTGAAATGAAGTTTGCTGAGTATCGCACACAAACCAATGCTCCAAATGCGGGTTTCACATGCTACCAACTCCACATTCAGAGACAACTTCAGCGCCAAAGCCGTTTTCGCCTAGCCCCAAACGCAAAGGTTCTGGAATCACATATTCGTCTCTGAGTATGATAGGTCAAGGCAACACTGCATGTTTGTGACGGGCATATTGAAGAAGCATCAGCCGAGTGCTTCTTGTGGGAGAACAACTCCATTTGGCTCACCAACGTCACACACCGTCAGGCTTACAAGCAGCTCTCAAGGAAACTCCGTTTTCACCCTTTATGCTAAATGCCCATTGAGCGCATTGGACTGAAATGAAGTTTGCTGAGTATCGCACACAAACCAATGCTGCACATGCGGGTTTCACATGCTACCAACTCCACATTCAGAGACAACTTCAGCGCCAAAGCCGTTTTCGCCTAGCCCCAAACGCAAAGGTTCTGGAATCACATATTCGTCTCTGAGTATGATAGGTCAAGGCAAAACTGCATGTTGGTACGGGCATATTGAAGAAGCATCAGCCGAGTGCTTCTTGTGGGAGAACAACTCCATTTGGCTCCACAACGTCACACACCGTCAGGCTTCCAAGCAGCTCTCAAGGAAACTCCGTTTCACCCTTTATGCTAAATGCCCATTGAGCGCATTGGACTGAAATGAAGTTTGCTGAGTATCGCACACAAACCAATGCTCCACATGCGGGTTTCACATGCTACCAACTCCACATTCAGAGACAACTTCAGCGCCAAAGCCGTTTTCCCTAGCCCCAAATGCAAAGGTTCTGGAATCACATATTCGTCTCTGAGTATGATAGGTCAAGGCAACACTGCATGTTGGTACGGGCATATTGAAGAAGCATCAGCCGAGTGCTCTTGTGGGAGAACAACTCCATTTGGCTCACCAACGTCACACACCGTCAGGCTTACAAGCAGCTCTCAAGGAAACTCCGTTTTCACCCTTTATGCTAAATGCCCATTGAGCGCATTGGACTGAAATGAAGTTTGCTGAGTATCGCACACAAACCAATGCTCCACATGCGGGTTTCACATGCTACCAACTCCACATTCAGAGACAACTTCAGCGCCAAAGCCGTTTTCCCCTAGCCCCAAATGCAAAGGTTCTGGAATCACATATTCGTCTCTGAGTATGATAGGTCAAGGCAACACTGCATGTTATTACAGGCATATTGAAGAAGCATCAGCCGAGTGCTTCTTGTGGGAGAACAACTCCATTTGGCTCAACAACGTCACACACCGTCAGGCTTCCAAGCAGCTCTCAAGGAAACTCCGTATTCACCCTTTATGCTAAATGCCCATTGAGCGCATTGGACTGAAATGAAGTTTGCTGAGTATCGCACACAAACCAATGCTGCACATGCGGGTTTCACATGCTACCAACTCCACATTCAGAGACAACTTCAGCGCCAAAGCCGTTTTCGCCTAGCCCCAAACGCAAGGTTCTGGAATCACATATTCGTCTCTGAGTATGATAGGTCAAGGCAACACTGTATGTTGGTACGGGCATATTGAAGAAGCATCAGCCGAGTGCTTCTTGTGGGAGAACAACTCCATTTGGCTCACCAACGTCACACACCTTCAGGCTTACAAGCAGCTCTCAAGGAAACTCCGTTTTCACCCTTTATGCTAAATGCCCATTGAGCGCATTGGACTGAAATGAAGTTTGCTGAGTATCGCACACAAACCAATGCTGCACATGCGGGTTTCACATGCTACCAACTCCACATTCAGAGACAACTTCAGCGCCAAAGCCGTTTTCGCCTAGCCCCAAACGCAAAGGTTCTGGAATCACATATTCATCTCTGAGTATGATAGGTCAAGGCAAAACTGCATGTTGGTACGGGCATATTGAAGAAGCATCAGCCGAGTGCTTCTTGTGGGAGAACAACTCCATTTGGCTCAACAACGTCACACACCGTCAGGCTTCCAAGCAGCTCTCAAGGAAACTCCGTTTTCACCCTTTATGCTAAATGCCCATTGAGCGCATTGGACTGAAATGAAGTTTGCTGAGTATCGCACACAAACCAATGCTCCACATGCGGGTTTCACATGCTACCAACTCCACATTCAGAGACAACTTCAGCGCCAAATCCGTTTTCCCCTAGCCCCAAATGCAAAGGTTCTGGAATCACATATTCGTCTCTGAGTATGATAGGTCAAGGCACACTGCATGTTGGTGACGGGCATATTGAAGAAGCATCAGCCGAGTGCTTCTTGTGGGAGAACAACTCCATTTGGCTCAACAACGTCACACACCGTCAGGCTTCCAAGCAGCTCTCAAGGAAACTCCGTATCACCCTTTATGCTAAATGCCCATTGAGCGCATTGGACTGAAATGAAGTTTGCTGAGTATCGCACACAAACCAATGCTCCACATGCGGGTTTCACATGCTACCAACTCACATTCAGAGACAACTTCAGCGCCAAAGCCGTTTTCCCGTAGCCCCAAATGCAAAGGTTCTGGAATCACATATTCGTCTCTGAGTATGATAGGTCAAGGCAACACTGCATGTTGGTACGGGCATATTGAAGAAGCATCAGCCGAGTGCTTCTTGTGGGAGAACAACTCCATTTGGCTCAACAACGTCACACACCGTCAGGCTTACAAGCAGCTCTCAAGGAAACTCCGTTTTCACCCTTTATGCTAAATGCCCATTGAGCGCATTGGACTGAAATGAAGTTTGCTGAGTATCGCACACAAACCAATGCTCCACATGCGGTTTCACATGCTACCAACTCCACATTCAGAGACAACTTCAGCGCCAAATCCGTTTTCGCTTAGCCCCAAATGCAAAGGTTCTGGAATCACATATTCGTCTCTGAGTATGATAGGTCAAGGCAACACTGCATGTTATTACAGGCATATTGAAGAAGCATCAGCCGAGTGCTTCTTGTGGGAGAACAACTCCATTTGGCTCAACAACGTCACACACCGTCAGGCTTCCAAGCAGCTCTCAAGGAAACTCCGTATTCACCCTTTATGCTAAATGCCCATTGAGCGCATTGGACTGAAATGAAGTTTGCTGAGTATCGCACACAAACCAATGCTCCACATGCGGGTTTCACATGCTACCAACTCCACATTCAGAGACAACTTCAGCGCCAAAGCCGTTTTCGCCTAGCCCCAAACGCAAAGGTTCTGGAATCACATATTCGTCTCTGAGTATGATAGGTCAAGGCAACACTGCATGTTGGTGACGGGCATATTGAAGAAGCATCAGCCGAGTGCTTCTTGTGGGAGAACAACTCCATTTGGCTCACCAACGTCACACACCGTCAGGCTTACAAGCAGCTCTCAAGGAAACTCCGTTTTCACCCTTTATGCTAAATGCCCATTGAGCGCATTGGACTGAAATGAAGTTTGCTGAGTATCGCACACAAACCAATGCTGCACATGCGGGTTTCACATGCTACCAACTCCACATTCAGAGACAACTTCAGCGCCAAAGCCGTTTTCGCCTAGCCCCAAACGCAAAGGTTCTGGAATCACATATTCGTCTCTGAGTATGATAGGTCAAGGCAACACTGCATGTTGGTGACGGGCATATTGAAGAAGCATCAGCCGAGTGCTTCTTGTGGGAGAACAACTCCATTTGGCTCAACAACGTCACACACTGTCAGGCTTACAAGCAGCTCTCAAGGAAACTCCGTTTTCACCCTTTATGCTAAATGCCCATTGAGCGCATTAGACTGAAATGAAGTTTGCTGAGTATCGCACACAAACCAATGCTGCACATGCGGGTTTCACATGCTACCAACTCCACATTCAGAGACAACTTCAGCGCCAAAGCCGTTTTCGCCTAGCCCCAAACGCAAAGGTTCTGGAATCACATATTCGTCTCTGAGTATGATAGGTCAAGGCAAAACTGCATGTTGGTACGGGCATATTGAAGAAGCATCAGCCGAGTGCTTCTTGTGGGAGAACAACTCCATTTGGCTCAACAACGTCACACACCGTCAGGCTTACAAGCAGCTCTCAAGGAAACTCCGTTTTCACCCTTTATGCTAAATGCCCATTGAGCGCATTGGACTGAAATGAAGTTTGCTGAGTATCGCACACAAACCAATGCTCCACATGCGGGTTTCACATGCTACCAACTCCACATTCAGAGACAACTTCAGCGCCAAAGCCGTTTTCCCCTAGCCCCAAATGCAAAGGTTCTGGAATCACATATTCGTCTCTGAGTATGATAGGTCAAGGCAACAGTGCATGTTGGTGACGGGCATATTGAAGAAGCATCAGCCGAGTGCTTCTTGTGGGAGAACAACTCCATTTGGCTCAACAACGTCACACACCGTCAGGCTTACAAGCAGCTCTCAAGGAAACTCCGTTTTCACCCTTTATGCTAAATGCCCTTTGAGCGCATTGGACTGAAATGAAGTTTGCTGAGTATCGCACACAAACCAATGCTCCACATGCGGGTTTCACATGCTACCAACTCCACATTCAGAGACAACTTCAGCGCCAAAGCCGTTTTCACGTAGCCCCAAATGCAAAGGTTCTGGAATCACATATTCGTCTCTGAGTATGATAGGTCAAGGCAACACTGCATGTTGGTACGGGCATATTGAAGAAGCATCAGCCGAGTGCTTCTTGTGGGAGAACAACTCCATTTGGCTCAACAACGTCACACACCGTCAGGCTTACAAGCAGCTCTCAAGGAAACTCCGTTTTCACCCTTTATGCCAAATGCCCATTGAGCGCATTAGACTGAAATGAAGTTTGCTGAGTATCGCACACAAACCAATGCTCCACATGCGGGTTTCACATGCTACCAACTCCACATTCAGAGACAACTTCAGCGCCAAAGCCGTTTTCCCCTAGCCCCAAATGCAAAGGTTCTGGAATCACATATTCGTCTCTGAGTATGATAGGTCAAGGCAACACTGCATGTTGGTGACGGGCATATTGAAGAAGCATCAGCCGAGTGCTTCTTGTGGGAGAACAACTCCATTTGGCTCACCAACGTCACACACCGTCAGGCTTACAAGCAGCTCTCAAGGAAACTCCGTTTTCACCCTTTATGCTAAATGCCCATTGAGCGCATTGGACTGAAATGAAGTTTGCTGAGTATCGCACACAAACCAATGCTGCACATGCGGGTTTCACATGCTACCAACTCCACATTCAGAGACAACTTCAGCGCCAAAGCCGTTTTCGCCTAGCCCCAAACGCAAAGGTTCTGGAATCACATATTCGTCTCTGAGTATGATAGGTCAAGGCAACACTGCATGTTGGTGACGGGCATATTGAAGAAGCATCAGCCGAGTGCTTCTTGTGGGAGAACAACTCCATTTGGCTCACCAACGTCACACACTGTCAGGCTTACAAGCAGCTCTCAAGGAAACTCCGTTTTCACCCTTTATGCTAAATGCCCATTGAGCGCATTGGACTGAAATGAAGTTTGCTGAGTATCGCACACAAACCAATGCTGCACATGCGGGTTTCACATGCTACCAACTCCACATTCAGAGACAACTTCAGCGCCAAAGCCGTTTTCGCCTAGCCCCAAACGCAAAGGTTCTGGAATCACATATTCGTCTCTGAGTATGATAGGTCAAGGCAAAACTGCATGTTGGTACGGGCATATTGAAGAAGCATCAGCCGAGTGCTTCTTGTGGGAGAACAACTCCATTTGGCTCACCAACGTCACACACCGTCAGGCTTACAAGCAGCTCTCAAGGAAACTCCGTTTTCACCCTTTATGCTAAATGCCCATTGAGCGCATTGGACTGAAATGAAGTTTGCTGAGTATCGCACACAAACCAATGCTCCACATGCGGGTTTCACATGCTACCAACTCCACATTCAGAGACAACTTCAGCGCCAAAGCCGTTTTCCCCTAGCCCCAAATGCAAAGGTTCTGGAATCACATATTCGTCTCTGAGTATGATAGGTCAAGGCAACAGTGCATGTTGGTGACGGGCATATTGAAGAAGCATCAGCCGAGTGCTTCTTGTGGGAGAACAACTCCATTTGGCTCAACAACGTCACACACCGTCAGGCTTACAAGCAGCTCTCAAGGAAACTCCGTTTTCACCCTTTATGCTAAATGCCCTTTGAGCGCATTGGACTGAAATGAAGTTTGCTGAGTATCGCACACAAACCAATGCTCCACATGCGGGTTTCACATGCTACCAACTCCACATTCAGAGACAACTTCAGCGCCAAAGCCGTTTTCCCCTAGCCCCAAATGCAAAGGTTCTGGAATCACATATTCGTCTCTGAGTATGATAGGTCAAGGCAACAGTGCATGTTGGTGACGGGCATATTGAAGAAGCATCAGCCGAGTGCTTCTTGTGGGAGAACAACTCCATTTGGCTCAACAACGTCACACACCGTCAGGCTTCCAAGCAGCTCTCAAGGAAACTCCGTTTTCACCCTTTATGCTAAATGTCCATTGAGCGCATTGGACTGAAATGAAGTTTGCTGAGTATCGCACACAAACCAATGCTCCACATGCGGGTTTCACATGCTACCAACTCCACATTCAGAGACAACTTCAGCGCCAAAGCCGTTTTCGCCTAGCCCCAAACGCAAAGGTTCTGGAATCACATATTCGTCTCTGAGTATGATAGGTCAAGGCAACACTGCATGTTATTACAGGCATATTGAAGAAGCATCAGCCGAGTGCTTCTTGTGGGAGAACAACTCCATTTGGCTCAACAACGTCACACACCGTCAGGCTTACAAGCAGCTCTCAAGGAAACTCCGTTTTCACCCTTTATGCTAAATGCCCATTGAGCGCATTGGACTGAAATGAAGTTTGCTGAGTATCGCACACAAACCAATGCTCCACATGCGGGTTTCACATGCTACCAACTCCACATTCAGAGACAACTTCAGCGCCAAAGCCGTTTTCGCCTAGCCCCAAACGCAAAGGTTCTGGAATCACATATTCGTCTCTGAGTATGATAGGTCAAGGCAACACTGTATGTTGGTACGGGCATATTGAAGAAGCATCAGCCGAGTGCTTCTTGTGGGAGAACAACTCCATTTGGCTCACCAACGTCACACACTGTCAGGCTTACAAGCAGCTCTCAAGGAAACTCCGTTTTCACCCTTTATGCTAAATGCCCATTGAGCGCATTGGACTGAAATGAAGTTTGCTGAGTATCGCACACAAACCAATGCTGCACATGCGGGTTTCACATGCTACCAACTCCACATTCAGAGACAACTTCAGCGCCAAAGCCGTTTTCGCCTAGCCCCAAATGCAAAGGTTCTGGAATCACATATTCATCTCTGAGTATGATAGGTCAAGGCAAAACTGCATGTTGGTACGGGCATATTGAAGAAGCATCAGCCGAGTGCTTCTTGTGGGAGAACAACTCCATTTGGCTCAACAACGTCACACACCGTCAGGCTTACAAGCAGCTCTCAAGGAAACTCCGTTTTCACCCTTTATGCTAAATGCCCATTGAGCGCATTGGACTGAAATGAAGTTTGCTGAGTATCGCACACAAACCAATGCTCCACATGCGGGTTTCACATGCTACCAACTCCACATTCAGAGACAACTTCAGCGCCAAAGCCGTTTTCCCCTAGCCCCAAATGCAAAGGTTCTGGAATCACATATTCGTCTCTGAGTATGATAGGTCAAGGCAACAGTGCATGTTGGTGACGGGCATATTGAAGAAGCATCAGCCGAGTGCTTCTTGTGGGAGAACAACTCCATTTGGCTCACCAACGTCACACACCGTCAGGCTTACAAGCAGCTCTCAAGGAAACTCCGTTTTCACCCTTTATGCTAAATGCCCATTGAGCGCATTGGACTGAAATGAAGTTTGCTGAGTATCGCACACAAACCAATGCTCCACATGCGGGTTTCACATGCTACCAACTCCACATTCAGAGACAACTTCAGCGCCAAAGCCGTTTTCACGTAGCCCCAAATGCAAAGGTTCTGGAATCACATATTCGTCTCTGAGTATGATAGGTCAAGGCAACACTGCATGTTGGTACGGGCATATTGAAGAAGCATCAGCCGAGTGCTTCTTGTGGGAGAACAACTCCATTTGGCTCAACAACGTCACACACCGTCAGGCTTACAAGCAGCTCTCAAGGAAACTCCGTTTTCACCCTTTATGCTAAATGCCCATTGAGCGCATTGGACTGAAATGAAGTTTGCTGAGTATCGCACACAAACCAATGCTCCACATGCGGGTTTCACATGCTACCAACTCCACATTCAGAGACAACTTCAGCGCCAAAGCCGTTTTCCCCTAGCCCCAAATGCAAAGGTTCTGGAATCACATATTCGTCTCTGAGTATGATAGGTCAAGGCAACACTGCATGTTATTACAGGCATATTGAAGAAGCATCAGCCGAGTGCTTCTTGTGGGAGAACAACTCCATTTGGCTCAACAACGTCACACACCGTCAGGCTTACAAGCAGCTCTCAAGGAAACTCCGTTTTCACCCTTTATGCTAAATGCCCATTGAGCGCATTGGACTGAAATGAAGTTTGCTGAGTATCGCACACAAACCAATGCTCCACATGCGGGTTTCACATGCTACCAACTCCACATTCAGAGACAACTTCAGCGCCAAAGCCGTTTTCGCCTAGCCCCAAACGCAAAGGTTCTGGAATCACATATTCGTCTCTGAGTATGATAGGTCAAGGCAACACTGCATGTTGGTGACGGGCATATTGAAGAAGCATCAGCCGAGTGCTTCTTGTGGGAGAACAACTCCATTTGGCTCACCAACGTCACACACCGTCAGGCTTACAAGCAGCTCTCAAGGAAACTCCGTTTTCACCCTTTATGCTAAATGCCCATTGAGCGCATTGGACTGAAATGAAGTTTGCTGAGTATCGCACACAAACCAATGCTGCACATGCGGGTTTCACATGCTACCAACTCCACATTCAGAGACAACTTCAGCGCCAAAGCCGTTTTCCCCTAGCCCCAAACGCAAAGGTTCTGGAATCACATATTCGTCTCTGAGTATGATAGGTCAAGGCAACACTGCATGTTGGTGACGGGCATATTGAAGAAGCATCAGCCGAGTGCTTCTTGTGGGAGAACAACTCCATTTGGCTCACCAACGTCACACACTGTCAGGCTTACAAGCAGCTCTCAAGGAAACTCCGTTTTCACCCTTTATGCTAAATGCCCATTGAGCGCATTGGACTGAAATGAAGTTTGCTGAGTATCGCACACAAACCAATGCTGCACATGCGGGTTTCACATGCTACCAACTCCACATTCAGAGACAACTTCAGCGCCAAAGCCGTTTTCCCCTAGCCCCAAACGCAAAGGTGCTGGAATCACATATTCGTCTCTGAGTATGATAGGTCAAGGCAACACTGCATGTTATTACAGGCATATTGAAGAAGCATCAGCCGAGTGCTTCTTGTGGGAGAACAACTCCATTTGGCTCAACAACGTCACACACCGTCAGGCTTACAAGCAGCTCTCAAGGAAACTCCGTTTTCACCCTTTATGCTAAATGCCCATTGAGCGCATTGGACTGAAATGAAGTTTGCTGAGTATCGCACACAAACCAATGCTCCACATGCGGGTTTCACATGCTACCAACTCCACATTCAGAGACAACTTCAGCGCCAAAGCCGTTTTCCCCTAGCCCCAAATGCAAAGGTTCTGGAATCACATATTCGTCTCTGAGTATGATAGGTCAAGGCAACAGTGCATGTTGGTGACGGGCATATTGAAGAAGCATCAGCCGAGTGCTTCTTGTGGGAGAACAACTCCATTTGGCTCAACAACGTCACACACCGTCAGGCTTACAAGCAGCTCTCAAGGAAACTCCGTTTTCACCCTTTATGCTAAATGCCCTTTGAGCGCATTGGACTGAAATGAAGTTTGCTGAGTATCGCACACAAACCAATGCTCCACATGCGGGTTTCACATGCTACCAACTCCACATTCAGAGACAACTTTAGCGCCAAAGCCGTTTTCACGTAGCCCCAAATGCAAAGGTTCTGGAATCACATATTCGTCTCTGAGTATGATAGGTCAAGGCAACACTGCATGTTGGTACGGGCATATTGAAGAAGCATCAGCCGAGTGCTTCTTGTGGGAGAACAACTCCATTTGGCTCAACAACGTCACACACCGTCAGGCTTACAAGCAGCTCTCAAGGAAACTCCGTTTTCACCCTTTATGCTAAATGCCCATTGAGCGCATTGGACTGAAATGAAGTTTGCTGAGTATCGCACACAAACCAATGCTGCACATGCGGGTTTCACATGCTACCAACTCCACATTCAGAGACAACTTCAGCGCCAAAGCCGTTTTCGCCTAGCCCCAAACGCAAAGGTTCTGGAATCACATATTCGTCTCTGAGTATGATAGGTCAAGGCAACACTGCATGTTATTACAGGCATATTGAAGAAGCATCAGCCGAGTGCTTCTTGTGGGAGAACAACTCCATTTGGCTCAACAACGTCACACACCGTCAGGCTTACAAGCAGCTCTCAAGGAAACTCCGTTTTCACCCTTTATGCTAAATGCCCATTGAGCGCATTGGACTGAAATGAAGTTTGCTGAGTATCGCACACAAACCAATGCTCCACATGCGGGTTTCACATGCTACCAACTCCACATTCAGAGACAACTTCAGCGCCGAATCCGTTTTCGCCTAGCCCCAAACGCAAAGGTTCTGGAATCACATATTCGTCTCTGAGTATGATAGGTCAAGGCAACACTGCATGTTGGTGACGGGCATATTGAAGAAGCATCAGCCGAGTGCTTCTTGTGGGAGAACAACTCCATTTGGCTCACCAACGTCACACACCGTCAGGCTTACAAGCAGCTCTCAAGGAAACTCCGTTTTCACCCTTTATGCTAAATGCCCATTGAGCGCATTGGACTGAAATGAAGTTTGCTGAGTATCGCACACAAACCAATGCTCCACATGCGGGTTTCACATGCTACCAACTCCACATTCAGAGACAACTTCAGCGCCAAAGCCGTTTTCCCCTAGCCCCAAATGCAAAGGTTCTGGAATCACATATTCGTCTCTGAGTATGATAGGTCAAGCCAACACTGCATGTTATTACAGGCATATTGAAGAAGCATCAGCCGAGTGCTTCTTGTGGGAGAACAACTCCATTTGGCTCAACAACGTCACACACCGTCAGGCTTACAAGCAGCTCTCAAGGAAACTCCGTTTTCACCCTTTATGCTAAATGCCCATTGAGCGCATTGGACTGAAATGAAGTTTGCTGAGTATCGCACACAAACCAATGCTCCACATGCGGGTTTCACATGCTACCAACTCCACATTCAGAGACAACTTCAGCGCCAAAGCCGTTTTCCCCTAGCCCCAAATGCAAAGGTTCTGGAATCACATATTCGTCTCTGAGTATGATAGGTCAAGGCAACACTGCATGTTTTTACAGGCATATTGAAGAAGCATCAGCCGAGTGCTTCTTCTGGGAGAACAACTCCATTTGGCTCACCAACGTCACACACCGTCAGGCTTACAAGCAGCTCTCAAGGAAACTCCGTTTTCACCCTTTATGCTAAATGCCCATTGAGCGCATTGGACTGAAATGAAGTTTGCTGAGTATCGCACACAAACCAATGCTGCACATGCGGGTTTCACATGCTACCAACTCCACATTCAGAGACAACTTCAGCGCCAAAGCCGTTTTCGCCTAGCCCCAAACGCAAAGGTTCTGGAATCACATATTCGTCTCTGAGTATGATAGGTCAAGGCAACACTGCATGTTGGTGACGGGCATATTGAAGAAGCATCAGCCGAGTACTTCTTGTGGGAGAACAACTCCATTTGGCTCACCAACGTCACATACTGTCAGGCTTACAAGCAGCTCTCAAGGAAACTCCGTTTTCACCCTTTATGCTAAATGCCCATTGAGCGCATTGGACTGAAATGAAGTTTGCTGAGTATCGCACACAAACCAATGCTCCACATGCGGGTTTCACATGCTACCAACTCCACATTCAGAGACAACTTCAGCGCCAAATCCGTTTTCGCCTAGCCCCAAACGCAAAGGTTCTGGAATCACATATTCGTCTCTGAGTATGATAGGTCAAGGCAACACTGCATGTTGGTGACGGGCATATTGAAGAAGCATCAGCCGAGTGCTTCTTGTGGGAGAACAACTCCATTTGGCTCAACAACGTCACACACCGTCAGGCTTACAAGCAGCTCTCAAGGAAACTCCGTTTTCACCCTTTATGCTAAATGCCCATTGAGCGCATTGGACTGAAATGAAGTTTGCTGAGTATCGCACACAAACCAATGCTCCACATGCGGGTTTCACATGCTACCAACTCCACATTCAGAGACAACTTCAGCGCCAAATCCGTTTTCGCCTAGCCCCAAACGCAAAGGTTCTGGAATCACATATTCGTCTCTGAGTATGATAGGTCAAGGCAACACTGCATGTTGGTGACGGGCATATTGAAGAAGCATCAGCCGAGTGCTTCTTGTGGGAGAACAACTCCATTTGGCTCACCAACGTCACACACCGTCAGGCTTACAAGCAGCTCTCAAGGAAACTCCGTTTTCACCCTTTATGCTAAATGCTAAATGCCCATTGAGCGCATTGGACTGAAATGAAGTTTGCTGAGTATCGCACACAAACCAATGCTGCACATGCGGGTTTCACATGCTACCAACTCCACATTCAGAGACAACTTCAGCGCCAAAGCCGTTTTCCCCTAGCCCCAAATGCAAAGGTTCTGGAATCACATATTCGTCTCTGAGTATGATAGGTCAAGGCAACACTGCATGTTGGTGACGGGCATATTGAAGAAGCATCAGCCGAGTGCTTCTTGTGGGAGAACAACTCCATTTGGCTCACCAACGTCACACACCGTCAGGCTTACAAGCAGCTCTCAAGGAAACTCCGTTTTCACCCTTTATGCTAAATGCCCATTGAGCGCATTGGACTGAAATGAAGTTTGCTGAGTATCGCACACAAACCAATGCTCCACATGCGGGTTTCACATGCTACCAACTCCACATTCAGAGACAACTTCAGCGCCAAAGCCGTTTTCCCCTAGCCCCAAATGCAAAGGTTCTGGAATCACATATTCGTCTCTGAGTATGATAGGTCAAGCCAACAATGCATGTTATTACAGGCATATTGAAGAAGCATCAGCCGAGTGCTTCTTGTGGGAGAACAACTCCATTTGGCTCAACAACGTCACACACCGTCAGGCTTACAAGCAGCTCTCAAGGAAACTCCGTTTTCACCCTTTATGCTAAATGCCCATTGAGCGCATTGGACTGAAATGAAGTTTGCTGAGTATCGCACACAAACCAATGCTCCACATGCGGGTTTCACATGCTACCAACTCCACATTCAGAGACAACTTCAGCGCCAAATCCGTTTTCGCCTAGCCCCAAACGCAAAGGTTCTGGAATCACATATTCGTCTCTGAGTATGATAGGTCAAGGCAACACTGCATGTTGGTGACGGGCATATTGAAGAAGCATCAGCCGAGTGCTTCTTGTGGGAGAACAACTCCATTTGGCTCACCAACGTCACACACCGTCAGGCTTACAAGCAGCTCTCAAGGAAACTCCGTTTTCACCCTTTATGCTAAATGCTAAATGCCCATTGAGCGCATTGGACTGAAATGAAGTTTGCTGAGTATCGCACACAAACCAATGCTGCACATGCGGGTTTCACATGCTACCAACTCCACATTCAGAGACAACTTCAGCGCCAAAGCCGTTTTCCCCTAGCCCCAAATGCAAAGGTTCTGGAATCACATATTCGTCTCTGAGTATGATAGGTCAAGGCAACACTGCATGTTGGTGACGGGCATATTGAAGAAGTATCAGCCGAGTGCTTCTTGTGGGAGAACAACTCCATTTGGCTCACCAACGTCACACACCGTCAGGCTTACAAGCAGCTCTCAAGGAAACTCCGTTTTCACCCTTTATGCTAAATGCCCATTGAGCGCATTGGACTGAAATGAAGTTTGCTGAGTATCGCACACAAACCAATGCTCCACATGCGGGTTTCACATGCTACCAACTCCACATTCAGAGACAACTTCAGCGCCAAAGCCGTTTTCCCCTAGCCCCAAATGCAAAGGTTCTGGAATCACATATTCGTCTCTGAGTATGATAGGTCAAGCCAACACTGCATGTTATTACAGGCATATTGAAGAAGCATCAGCCGAGTGCTTCTTGTGGGAGAACAACTCCATTTGGCTCAACAACGTCACACACCGTCAGGCTTACAAGCAGCTCTCAAGGAAACTCCGTTTTCACCCTTTATGTTAAATGCCCATTGAGCGCATTGGACTGAAATGAAGTTTGCTGAGTATCGCACACAAACCAATGCTCCACATGCGGGTTTCACATGCTACCAACTCCACATTCAGAGACAACTTCAGCGCCAAAGCCGTTTTCCCCTAGCCCCAAATGCAAAGGTTCTGGAATCACATATTCGTCTCTGAGTATGATAGGTCAAGGCAAAACTGCATGTTGGTACGGGCATATTGAAGAAGCATCAGCCGAGTGCTTCTTCTGGGAGAACAACTCCATTTGGCTCACCAACGTCACACACCGTCAGGCTTACAAGCAGCTCTCAAGGAAACTCCGTTTTCACCCTTTATGCTAAATGCCCATTGAGCGCATTGGACTGAAATGAAGTTTGCTGAGTATCGCACACAAACCAATGCTCCACATGCGGGTTTCACATGCTACCAACTCCACATTCAGAGACAACTTCAGCGCCAAAGCCGTTTTCGCCTAGCCCCAAACGCAAAGGTTCTGGAATCACATATTCGTCTCTGAGTATGATAGGTCAAGGCAACACTGCATGTTGGTGACGGGCATATTGAAGAAGCATCAGCCGAGTACTTCTTGTGGGAGAACAACTCCATTTGGCTCACCAACGTCACATACTGTCAGGCTTACAAGCAGCTCTCAAGGAAACTCCGTTTTCACCCTTTATGCTAAATGCCCATTGAGCGCATTGGACTGAAATGAAGTTTGCTGAGTATCGCACACAAACCAATGCTCCACATGCGGGTTTCACATGCTACCAACTCCACATTCAGAGACAACTTCAGCGCCAAATCCGTTTTCGCCTAGCCCCAAACGCAAAGGTTCTGGAATCACATATTCGTCTCTGAGTATGATAGGTCAAGGCAACACTGCATGTTGGTGACGGGCATATTGAAGAAGCATCAGCCGAGTGCTTCTTGTGGGAGAACAACTCCATTTGGCTCACCAACGTCACACACCGTCAGGCTTACAAGCAGCTCTCAAGGAAACTCCGTTTTCACCCTTTATGCTAAATGCCCATTGAGCGCATTGGACTGAAATGAAGTTTGCTGAGTATCGCACACAAACCAATGCTCCACATGCGGGTTTCACATGCTACCAACTCCACATTCAGAGACAACTTCAGCGCCAAAGCCGTTTTCCCCTAGCCCCAAATGCAAAGGTTCTGGAATCACATATTCGTCTCTGAGTATGATAGGTCAAGGCAACACTGCATGTTATTACAGGCATATTGAAGAAGCATCAGCCGAGTGCTTCTTGTGCGAGAACAACTCCATTTGGCTCAACAACGTCATACACCGTCAGGCTTACAAGCAGCTCTCAAGGAAACTCCGTTTTCACCCTTTATGCTAAATGTCCATTGAGCGCATTGGACTGAAATGAAGTTTGCTGAGTATCGCACACAAACCAATGCTCCACATGCGGGTTTCACATGCTACCAACTCCACATTCAGAGACAACTTCAGCGCCAAATCCGTTTTCGCCTAGCCCCAAACGCAAAGGTTCTGGAATCACATATTCGTCTCTGAGTATGATAGGTCAAGGCAACACTGCATGTTATTACAGGCATATTGAAGAAGCATCAGCCGAGTGCTTCTTGTGAGAGAACAACTCCATTTGGCTCAACAACGTCACACACCGTCAGGCTTACAAGCAGCTCTCAAGGAAACTCCGTTTTCACCCTTTATGCTAAATGCCCATTGAGCGCATTGGACTGAAATGAAGTTTGCTGAGTATCGCACACAAACCAATGCTCCACATGCGGGTTTCACATGCTACCAACTCCACATTCAGAGACAACTTCAGCGCCAAAGCCGTTTTCGCCTAGCCCCAAACGCAAAGGTTCTGGAATCACATATTCGTCTCTGAGTATGATAGGTCAAGGCAACACTGCATGTTGGTACGGGCATATTGAAGAAGCATCAGCCGAGTGCTTCTTGTGGGAGAACAACTCCATTTGGCTCAACAACGTCACACACCGTCAGGCTTACAAGCAGCTCTCAAGGAAACTCCGTTTTCACCCTTTATGCTAAATGCCCATTGAGCGCATTGGACTGAAATGAAGTTTGCTGAGTATCGCACACAAACCAATGCTCCACATGCGGGTTTCACATGCTACCAACTCCACATTCAGAGACAACTTCAGCGCCAAAGCCGTTTTCCCCTAGCCCCAAATGCAAAGGTTCTGGAATCACATATTCGTCTCTGAGTATGATAGGTCAAGCCAACACTGCATGTTATTACAGGCATATTGAAGAAGCATCAGCCGAGTGCTTCTTGTGGGAGAACAACTCCATTTGGCTCACCAACGTCACATACTGTCAGGCTTACAAGCAGCTCTCAAGGAAACTCCGTTTTCACCCTTTATGCTAAATGCCCATTGAGCGCATTGGACTGAAATGAAGTTTGCTGAGTATCGCACACAAACCAATGCTCCACATGCGGGTTTCACATGCTACCAACTCCACATTCAGAGACAACTTCAGCGCCAAAGCCGTTTTCGCCTAGCCCCAAACGCAAAGGTTCTGTAATCACATATTCGTCTCTGAGTATGATAGGTCAAGGCAACACTGCATGTTGGTGACGGGCATATTGAAGAAGCATCAGCCGAGTGCTTCTTGTGGGAGAACAACTCCATTTGGCTCACCAACGTCACACACCGTCAGGCTTACAAGCAGCTCTCAAGGAAACTCCGTTTTCACCCTTTATGCTAAATGCCCATTGAGCGCATTGGACTGAAATGAAGTTTGCTGAGTATCGCACACAAACCAATGCTCCACATGCGGGTTTCACATGCTACCAACTCCACATTCAGAGACAACTTCAGCGCCAAAGCCGTTTTCCCCTAGCCCCAAATGCAAAGGTTCTGGAATCACATATTCGTCTCTGAGTATGATAGGTCAAGGCAACACTGCATGTTATTACAGGCATATTGAAGAAGCATCAGCCGAGTGCTTCTTGTGCGAGAACAACTCCATTTGGCTCACCAACGTCACACACCGTCAGGCTTACAAGCAGCTCTCAAGGAAACTCCGTTTTCACCCTTTATGCTAAATGTCCATTGAGCGCATTGGACTGAAATGAAGTTTGCTGAGTATCGCACACAAACCAATGCTCCACATGCGGGTTTCACATGCTACCAACTCCACATTCAGAGACAACTTCAGCGCCAAATCCGTTTTCGCCTAGCCCCAAACGCAAAGGTTCTGGAATCACATATTCGTCTCTGAGTATGATAGGTCAAGGCAACACTGCATGTTATTACAGGCATATTGAAGAAGCATCAGCCGAGTGCTTCTTGTGGGAGAACAACTCCATTTGGCTCAACAACGTCACACACCGTCAGGCTTACAAGCAGCTCTCAAGGAAACTCCGTTTTCACCCTTTATGCTAAATGCCCATTGAGCGCATTGGACTGAAATGAAGTTTGCTGAGTATCGCACACAAACCAATGCTCCACATGCGGGTTTCACATGCTACCAACTCCACATTCAGAGACAACTTCAGCGCCAAAGCCGTTTTCGCCTAGCCCCAAACGCAAAGGTCCGGGAATCACATATTCGTCTCTGAGTATGATAGGTCAAGGCAACACTGCATGTTGGTACGGGCATATTGAAGAAGCATCAGCCGAGTGCTTCTTGTGGGAGAACAACTCCATTTGGCTCAACAACGTCACACACCGTCAGGCTTACTAGCAGCTCTCAAGGAAACTCCGTTTTCACCCTTTATGCTAAATGCCCATTGAGCGCATTGGACTGAAAGGAAGTTTGCTGAGTATCACACACAAACCAATGCTCCACATGCGGGTTTCACATGCTACCAACTCCACATTCAGAGACAACTTCAGCGCCAAAGCCGTTTTCCCCTAGCCCCAAATGCAAAGGTTCTGGAATCACATATTCGTCTCTGAGTATGATAGGTCAAGGCAACACTGCATGTTATTACAGGCATATTGAAGAAGCATCAGCCGAGTGCTTCTTGTGGGAGAACAACTCCATTTGGCTCACCAACGTCACACACCGTCAGGCTTACAAGCAGCTCTCAAGGAAACTCCGTTTTCACCCTTTATGCTAAATGCCCATTGAGCGCATTGGACTGAAATGAAGTTTGCTGAGTATCGCACACAAACCAATGCTCCACATGCGGGTTTCACATGCTACCAACTCCACATTCAGAGACAACTTCAGCGCCAAAGCCGTTTTCCCCTAGCCCCAAACGCAAAGGTTCTGGAATCACATATTCGTCTCTGAGTATGATAGGTCAAGGCAACACTGCATGTTGGTGACGGGCATATTGAAGAAGCATCAGCCGAGTGCTTCTTGTGGGAGAACAACTCCATTTGGCTCACCAACGTCACACACCGTCAGGCTTACAAGCAGCTCTCAAGGAAACTCCGTTTTCACCCTTTATGCTAAATGCCCATTGAGCGCATTGGACTGAAATGAAGTTTGCTGAGTATCGCACACAAACCAATGCTCCACATGCGGGTTTCACATGCTACCAACTCCACATTCAGAGACAACTTCAGCGCCAAAGCCGTTTTCCCCTAGCCCCAAACGCAAAGGTTCTGGAATCACATATTCGTCTCTGAGTATGATAGGTCAAGGCAACACTGCATGTTTGTGACGGGCATATTGAAGAAGCATCAGCCGAGTGCTTCTTGTGGGAGAACAACTCCATTTGGCTCACCAACGTCACACACTGTCAGGCTTCCAAGCAGCTCTCAAGGAAACTCCGTTTTCACCCTTTATGCTAAATGCCCATTGAGCGCATTGGACTGAAATGAAGTTTGCTGAGTATCGCACACAAACCAATGCTCCACATGCGGGTTTCACATGCTACCAACTCCACATTCAGAGACAACTTCAGCGCCAAAGCCGTTTTCCCCTAGCCCCAAATGCAAAGGTTCTGGAATCACATATTCGTCTCTGAGTATGATAGGTCAAGGCAACACTGCATGTTATTACAGGCATATTGAAGAAGCATCAGCCGAGTGCTTCTTGTGGGAGAACAACTCCATTTGGCTCAACAACGTCACACACCGTCAGGCTTACAAGCAGCTCTCAAGGAAACTCCGTTTTCACCCTTTATGCTAAATGCCCATTGAGCGCATTGGACTGAAATGAAGTTTGCTGAGTATCGCACACAAACCAATGCTCCACATGCGGGTTTCACATGCTACCAACTCCACATTCAGAGACAACTTCAGCGCCAAAGCCGTTTTCGCCTAGCCCCAAACGCAAAGGTTCTGGAATCACATATTCGTCTCTGAGTATGATAGGTCAAGGCAACACTGCATGTTGGTGACGGGCATATTGAAGAAGCATCAGCCGAGTGCTTCTTGTGGGAGAACAACTCCATTTGGCTCACCAACGTCACATACCGTCAGGCTTACAAGCAGCTCTCAAGGAAACTCCGTTTTCACCCTTTATGCTAAATGCCCATTGAGCGCATTGGACTGAAATGAAGTTTGCTGAGTATCGCACACAAACCAATGCTCCACATGCGGGTTTCACATGCTACCAACTCCACATTCAGAGACAACTTCAGCGCCAAAGCCGTTTTCCCCTAGCCCCAAATGCAAAGGTTCTGGAATCACATATTCGTCTCTGAGTATGATAGGTCAAGGCAACACTGCATGTTATTACAGGCATATTGAAGAAGCATCAGCCGAGTGCTTCTTGTGGGAGAACAACTCCATTTGGCTCAACAACGTCACACACCGTCAGGCTTACAAGCAGCTCTCAAGGAAACTCCGTTTTCACCCTTTATGCTAAATGCCCATTGAGCGCATTGGACTGAAATGAAGTTTGCTGAGTATCGCACACAAACCAATGCTCCACATGCGGGTTTCACATGCTACCAACTCCACATTCAGAGACAACTTCAGCGCCAAAGCCGTTTTCCCCTAGCCCCAAACGCAAAGGTTCTGGAATCACATATTCGTCTCTGAGTATGATAGGTCAAGGCAACACTGCATGTTGGTGACGGGCATATTGAAGAAGCATCAGCCGAGTGCTTCTTGTGGGAGAACAACTCCATTTGGCTCACCAACGTCACACACCGTCAGGCTTACAAGCAGCTCTCAAGGAAACTCCGTTTTCACCCTTTATGCTAAATGCCCATTGAGCGCATTGGACTGAAATGAAGTTTGCTGAGTATCGCACACAAACCAATGCTCCACATGCGGGTTTCACATGCTACCAACTCCACATTCAGAGACAACTTCAGCGCCAAAGCCGTTTTCCCCTAGCCCCAAACGCAAAGGTTCTGGAATCACATATTCGTCTCTGAGTATGATAGGTCAAGGCAACACTGCATGTTTGTGACGGGCATATTGAAGAAGCATCAGCCGAGTGCTTCTTGTGGGAGAACAACTCCATTTGGCTCAACAACGTCACACACTGTCAGGCTTCCAAGCAGCTCTCAAGGAAACTCCGTTTTCACCCTTTATGCTAAATGCCCATTGAGCGCATTGGACTGAAATGAAGTTTGCTGAGTATCGCACACAAACCAATGCTCCACATGCGGGTTTCACATGCTACCAACTCCACATTCAGAGACAACTTCAGCGCCAAAGCCGTTTTCCCCTAGCCCCAAATGCAAAGGTTCTGGAATCACATATTCGTCTCTGAGTATGATAGGTCAAGGCAACACTGCATGTTATTACAGGCATATTGAAGAAGCATCAGCCGAGTGCTTCTTGTGGGAGAACAACTCCATTTGGCTCAACAACGTCACACACCGTCAGGCTTACAAGCAGCTCTCAAGGAAACTCCGTTTTCACCCTTTATGCTAAATGCCCATTGAGCGCATTGGACTGAAATGAAGTTTGCTGAGTATCGCACACAAACCAATGCTCCACATGCGGGTTTCACATGCTACCAACTCCACATTCAGAGACAACTTCAGCGCCAAAGCCGTTTTCCCCTAGCCCCAAATGCAAAGGTTCTGGAATCACATATTCGTCTCTGAGTATGATAGGTCAAGGCAACACTGCATGTTATTACAGGCATATTGAAGAAGCATCAGCCGAGTGCTTCTTCGGGAGAACAACTCCATTTGGCTCACCAACGTCACACACCGTCAGGCTTACAAGCAGCTCTCAAGGAAACTCCGTTTTCACCCTTTATGCTAAATGCCCATTGAGCGCATTGGACTGAAATGAAGTTTGCTGAGTATCGCACACAAACCAATGCTCCACATGCGGGTTTCACATGCTACCAACTCCACATTCAGAGACAACTTCAGCGCCAAAGCCGTTTTCGCCTAGCCCCAAACGCAAAGGTTCTGGAATCACATATTCGTCTCTGAGTATGATAGGTCAAGGCAACACTGCATGTTGGTGACGGGCATATTGAAGAAGCATCAGCCGAGTGCTTCTTGTGGGAGAACAACTCCATTTGGCTCACCAACGTCACATACCGTCAGGCTTACAAGCAGCTCTCAAGGAAACTCCGTTTTCACCCTTTATGCTAAATGCCCATTGAGCGCATTGGACTGAAATGAAGTTTGCTGAGTATCGCACACAAACCAATGCTCCACATGCGGGTTTCACATGCTACCAACTCCACATTCAGAGACAACTTCAGCGCCAAATCCGTTTTCCCCTAGCCCCAAATGCAAAGGTTCTGGAATCACATATTCGTCTCTGAGTATGATAGGTCAAGGCAACACTGCATGTTGGTGACGGGCATATTGAAGAAGCATCAGCCGAGTGCTTCTTGTGGGAGAACAACTCCATTTGGCTCAACAACGTCACACACCGTCAGGCTTCCAAGCAGCTCTCAAGGAAACTCCGTTTTCACCCTTTATGCTAAATGCCCATTGAGCGCATTGGACTGAAATGAAGTTTGCTGAGTATCGCACACAAACCAATGCTCCACATGCGGGTTTCACATGCTACCAACTCCACATTCAGAGACAACTTCAGCGCCAAAGCCGTTTTCCCCTAGCCCCAAATGCAAAGGTTCTGGAATCACATATTCGTCTCTGAGTATGATAAGTCAAGGCAACACTGCATGTTATTACAGGCATATTGAAGAAGCATCAGCCGAGTGCTTCTTGTGCGAGAACAACTCCATTTGGCTCAACAACGTCACACACCGTCAGGCTTACAAGCAGCTCTCAAGGAAACTCCGTTTTCACCCTTTATGCTAAATGTCCATTGAGCGCATTGGACTGAAATGAAGTTTGCTGAGTATCGCACACAAACCAATGCTCCACATGCGGGTTTCACATGCTACCAACTCCACATTCAGAGACAACTTCAGCGCCAAAGCCGTTTTCGCCTAGCCCCAAACGCAAAGGTTCTGGAATCACATATTCGTCTCTGAGTATGATAGGTCAAGGCAACACTGCATGTTATTACAGGCATATTGAAGAAGCATCAGCCGAGTGCTTCTTGTGGGAGAACAACTCCATTTGGCTCAACAACGTCACACACCGTCAGGCTTCCAAGCAGCTCTCAAGGAAACTCCGTATTCACCCTTTATGCTAAATGCCCATTGAGCGCATTGGACTGAAATGAAGTTTGTTGAGTATCGCACACAAACCAATGCTCCACATGCGGGTTTCACATGCTACCAACTCCACATTCAGAGACAACTTCAGCGCCAAAGCCGTTTTCCCCTAGCCCCAAACGCAAAGGTTCTGGAATCACATATTCGTCTCTGAGTATGATAGGTCAAGGCAACACTGCATGTTGGTGACGGGCATATTGAAGAAGCATCAGCCGAGTGCTTCTTGTGGGAGAACAACTCCATTTGGCTCAACAACGTCACACACCGTCAGGCTTACAAGCAGCTCTCAAGGAAACTCCGTTTTCACCCTTTATGCTAAATGCCCATTGAGCGCATTGGACTGAAATGAAGTTTGCTGAGTATCGCACACAAACCAATGCTCCACATGCGGGTTTCACATGCTACCAACTCCACATTCAGAGACAACTTCAGCGCCAAAGCCGTTTTCCCCTAGCCCCAAACGCAAAGGTTCTGGAATCACATATTCGTCTCTGAGTATGATAGGTCAAGGCAACACTGCATGTTTGTGACGGGCATATTGAAGAAGCATCAGCCGAGTGCTTCTTGTGGGAGAACAACTCCATTTGGCTCACCAACGTCACACACTGTCAGGCTTCCAAGCAGCTCTCAAGGAAACTCCGTTTTCACCCTTTATGCTAAATGCCCATTGAGCGCATTGGACTGAAATGAAGTTTGCTGAGTATCGCACACAAACCAATGCTCCACATGCGGGTTTCACATGCTACCAACTCCACATTCAGAGACAACTTCAGCGCCAAAGCCGTTTTCCCCTAGCCCCAAATGCAAAGGTTCTGGAATCACATATTCGTCTCTGAGTATGATAGGTCAAGGCAACACTGCATGTTGGTGACGGGCATATTGAAGAAGCATCAGCCGAGTGCTTCTTGTGGGAGAACAACTCCATTTGGCTCACCAACGTCACACACCGTCAGGCTTCCAAGCAGCTCTCAAGGAAACTCCGTTTTCACCCTTTATGCTAAATGCCCATTGAGCGCATTGGACTGAAATGAAGTTTGCTGAGTATCGCACACAAACCAATGCTCCACATGCGGGTTTCACATGCTACCAACTCCACATTCAGAGACAACTTCAGCGCCAAAGCCGTTTTCCCCTAGCCCCAAATGCAAAGGTTCTGGAATCACATATTCGTCTCTGAGTATGATAGGTCAAGGCAACACTGCATGTTATTACAGGCATATTGAAGAAGCATCAGCCGAGTGCTTCTTCGGGAGAACAACTCCATTTGGCTCACCAACGTCACACACCGTCAGGCTTACAAGCAGCTCTCAAGGAAACTCCGTTTTCACCCTTTATGCTAAATGCCCATTGAGCGCATTGGACTGAAATGAAGTTTGCTGAGTATCGCACACAAACCAATGCTCCACATGCGGGTTTCACATGCTACCAACTCCACATTCAGAGACAACTTCAGCGCCAAAGCCGTTTTCGCCTAGCCCCAAACGCAAAGGTTCTGGAATCACATATTCGTCTCTGAGTATGATAGGTCAAGGCAACACTGCATGTTGGTGACGGGCATATTGAAGAAGCATCAGCCGAGTGCTTCTTGTGGGAGAACAACTCCATTTGGCTCACCAACGTCACATACTGTCAGGCTTACAAGCAGCTCTCAAGGAAACTCCGTTTTCACCCTTTATGCTAAATGCCCATTGAGCGCATTGGACTGAAATGAAGTTTGCTGAGTATCGCACACAAACCAATGCTCCACATGCGGGTTTCACATGCTACCAACTCCACATTCAGAGACAACTTCAGCGCCAAATCCGTTTTCCCCTAGCCCCAAATGCAAAGGTTCTGGAATCACATATTCGTCTCTGAGTATGATAGGTCAAGGCAACACTGCATGTTGGTGACGGGCATATTGAAGAAGCATCAGCCGAGTGCTTCTTGTGGGAGAACAACTCCATTTGGCTCAACAACGTCACACACCGTCAGGCTTACAAGCAGCTCTCAAGGAAACTCCGTTTTCACCCTTTATGCTAAATGCCCATTGAGCGCATTGGACTGAAATGAAGTTTGCTGAGTATCGCACACAAACCAATGCTCCACATGCGGGTTTCACATGCTACCAACTCCACATTCAGAGACAACTTCAGCGCCAAAGCCGTTTTCCCCTAGCCCCAAATGCAAAGGTTCTGGAATCACATATTCGTCTCTGAGTATGATAAGTCAAGGCAACACTGCATGTTATTACAGGCATATTGAAGAAGCATCAGCCGAGTGCTTCTTGTGCGAGAACAACTCCATTTGGCTCAACAACGTCACACACCGTCAGGCTTACAAGCAGCTCTCAAGGAAACTCCGTTTTCACCCTTTATGCTAAATGTCCATTGAGCGCATTGGACTGAAATGAAGTTTGCTGAGTATCGCACACAAACCAATGCTCCACATGCGGGTTTCACATGCTACCAACTCCACATTCAGAGACAACTTCAGCGCCAAATCCGTTTTCGCCTAGCCCCAAACGCAAAGGTTCTGGAATCACATATTCGTCTCTGAGTATGATAGGTCAAGGCAACACTGCATGTTATTACAGGCATATTGAAGAAGCATCAGCCGAGTGCTTCTTGTGGGAGAACAACTCCATTTGGCTCAACAACGTCACACACCGTCAGGCTTACAAGCAGCTCTCAAGGAAACTCCGTTTTCACCCTTTATGCTAAATGCCCATTGAGCGCATTGGACTGAAATGAAGTTTGCTGAGTATCGCACACAAACCAATGCTCCACATGCGGGTTTCACATGCTACCAACTCCACATTCAGAGACAACTTCAGCGCCAAAGCCGTTTTCCCCTAGCCCCAAATGCAAAGGTTCTGGAATCACATATTCGTCTCTGAGTATGATAGGTCAAGGCAACACTGCATGTTGGTACGGGCATATTGAAGAAGCATCAGCCGAGTGCTTCTTGTGGGAGAACAACTCCATTTGGCTCACCAACGTCACACACCGTCAGGCTTCCAAGCAGCTCTCAAGGAAACTCCTTTTTCACCCTTTATGCTAAATGCCCATTGAGTGCATTGGACTGAAATGAAGTTTGCTGAGTATCGCACACAAACCAATGCTCCACATGCGGGTTTCACCTGCTACCAACTCCACATTCAGAGACAACTTCAGCGCCAAATCCGTTTTCGCCTAGCCCCAAACGCAAAGGTTCTGGAATCACATATTCGTCTCTGAGTATGATAGGTCAAGGCAACACTGCATGTTATTACAGGCATATTGAAGAAGCATCAGCCGAGTGCTTCTTGTGGGAGAACAACTCCATTTGGCTCAACAACGTCACACAGCGTCAGGCTTACAAGCAGCTCTCAAGGAAACTCCGTTTTCACCCTTTATGCTAAATGCCCATTGAGCGCATTGGACTGAAATGAAGTTTGCTGAGTATCGCACACAAACCAATGCTCCACATGCGGGTTTCACATGCTACCAACTCCACATTCAGAGACAACTTCAGCGCCAAAGCCGTTTTCCCCTAGACCCAAACGCAAAGGTTCTGGAATCACATATTCGTCTCTGAGTATGATAGGTCAAGGCAACACTGCATGTTGGTGACGGGCATATTGAAGAAGCATCAGCCGAGTGCTTCTTGTGGGAGAACAACTCCATTTGGCTCAACAACGTCACACACCGTCAGGCTTACAAGCAGCTCTCAAGGAAACTCCGTTTTCACCCTTTATGCTAAATGCCCATTGTGCGCATTGGACTGAAATGAAGTTTGCTGAGTATCGCACACAAACCAATGCTCCACATGCGGGTTTCACATGCTACCAACTCCACATTCAGAGACAACTTCAGCGCCAAAGCCGTTTTCCCCTAGCCCCAAATGCAAAGGTTCTGGAATCACATATTCGTCTCTGAGTATGATAGGTCAAGGCAACACTGCATGTTGGTACGGGCATATTGAAGAAGCATCAGCCGAGTGCTTCTTGTGGGAGAACAACTCCATTTGGCTCACCAACGTCACACACCGTCAGGCTTCCAAGCAGCTCTCAAGGAAACTCCGTTTTCACCCTTTATGCTAAATGCCCATTGAGCGCATTGGACTGAAATGAAGTTTGCTGAGTATCGCACACAAACCAATGCTCCACATGCGGGTTTCACATGCTACCAACTCCACATTCAGAGACAACTTCAGCGCCAAAGCCGTTTTCCCCTAGCCCCAAATGCAAAGGTTCTGGAATCACATATTCGTCTCTGAGTATGATAGGTCAAGGCAACACTGCATGTTGGTACGGGCATATTGAAGAAGCATCAGCCGAGTGCTTCTTGTGGGAGAACAACTCCATTTGGCTCACCAACGTCACACACCGTCAGGCTTACAAGCAGCTCTCAAGGAAACTCCGTTTTCACCCTTTATGCTAAATGCCCATTGAGCGCATTGGACTGAAATGAAGTTTGCTGAGTATCGCACACAAACCAATGCTCCACATGCGGGTTTCACATGCTACCAACTCCACATTCAGAGACAACTTCAGCGCCAAAGCCGTTTTCCCCTAGCCCCAAATGCAAAGGTTCTGGAATCACATATTCGTCTCTGAGTATGATAGGTCAAGGCAACACTGCATGTTGGTGACGGGCATATTGAAGAAGCATCAGCCGAGTGCTTCTTGTGGGAGAACAACTCCATTTGGCTCAACAACATCACACACCATCAGGCTTCCAAGCAGCTCTCAAGGAAACTCCGTTTTCACCCTTTATGCTAAATGCCCATTGAGCGCATTGGACTGAAATGAAGTTTGCTGAGTATCGCACACAAACCAATGCTCCACATGCGGGTTTCACATGCTACCAACTCCACATTCAGAGACAACTTCAGCGCCAAAGCCGTTTTCGCCTAGCCCCAAATGCAAAGGTTCTGGAATCACATATTCGTCTCTGAGTATGATAGGTCAAGGCAACACTGCATGTTGGTGACGGGCATATTGAAGAAGCATCAGCCGAGTGCTTCTTGTGGGAGAACAACTCCATTTGGCTCAACAACGTCACACACCGTCAGGCTTCCAAGCAGCTCTCAAGGAAACTCCGTTTTCACCCTTTATGCTAAATGCCCATTGAGCGCATTGGACTGAAAGGAAGTTTGCTGAGTATCGCACACAAACCAATGCTCCACATGCGGGTTTCACATGCTACCAACTCCACATTCAGAGACAACTTCAGCGCCAAAGCCGTTTTCCCCTAGCCCCAAATGCAAAGGTTCTGGAATCACATATTCGTCTCTGAGTATGATAGGTCAAGGCAACACTGCATGTTGGTGACGGGCATATTGAAGAAGCATCAGCCGAGTGCTTCTTGTGGGAGAACAACTCCATTTGGCTCAACAACGTCACACACCGTCAGGCTTACAAGCAGCTCTCAAGGAAACTCCGTTTTCACCCTTTATGCTAAATGCCCATTGAGCGCATTGGACTGAAATGAAGTTTGCTGAGTATCGCACACAAACCAATGCTCCACATGCGGGTTTCACATGCTACCAACTCCACATTCAGAGACAACTTCAGCGCCAAAGCCGTTTTCCCCTAGCCCCAAATGCAAAGGTTCTGGAATCACATATTCGTCTCTGAGTATGATAGGTCAAGGCAAAACTGCATGTTGGTGACAGGCATATTGAAGAAGCATCAGCCGAGTGCTTCTTGTGCGAGAACAACTCCATTTGGCTCAACAACGTCACACACCGTCAGGCTTACAAGCAGCTCTCAAGGAAACTCCGTTTTCACCCTTTATGCTAAATGTCCATTGAGCGCATTGGACTGAAATGAAGTTTGCTGAGTATCGCACACAAACCAATGCTCCACATGCGGGTTTCACATGCTACCAACTCCACATTCAGAGACAACTTCAGCGCCAAATACGTTTTCGCCTAGCCCCAAACGCAAAGGTTCTGGAATCACATATTCGTCTCTGAGTATGATAGGTCAAGGCAACACTGCATGTTATTACAGGCATATTGAAGAAGCATCAGCCGAGTGCTTCTTGTGGGAGAACAACTCCATTTGGCTCAACAACGTCACACACTGTCAGGCTTCCAAGCAGCTCTCAAGGAAACTCCGTTTTCACCCTTTATGCTAAATGCCCATTGAGTGCATTGGACTGAAATGAAGTTTGCTGAGTATCGCACACAAACCAATGCTCCACATGCGGGTTTCACATGCTACCAACTCCACATTCAGAGACAACTTCAGCGCCAAAGCCGTTTTCCCCTAGCCCCAAATGCAAAGGTTCTGGAATCACATATTCGTCTCTGAGTATGATAGGTCAAGGCAACACTGCATGTTGGTGACGGGCATATTGAAGAAGCATCAGCCGAGTGCTTCTTCTGGGAGAACAACTCCATTTGGCTCACCAACGTCACACACCGTCAGGCTTACAAGCAGCTCTCAAGGAAACTCCGTTTTCACCCTTTATGCTAAATGCCCATTGAGCGCATTGGACTGAAATGAAGTTTGCTGAGTATCGCACACAAACCAATGCTCCACATGCGGGTTTCACATGCTACCAACTCCACATTCAGAGACAACTTCAGCGCCAAAGCCGTTTTCCCCTAGCCCCAAATGCAAAGGTTCTGGAATCACATATTCGTCTCTGAGTATGATAGGTCAAGGCAACACTGCATGTTATTACAGGCATATTGAAGAAGCATCAGCCGAGTGCTTCTTGTGGGAGAACAACTCCATTTGGCTCAACAACGTCACACACCGTCAGGCTTCCAAGCAGCTCTCAAGGAAACTCCGTTTTCACCCTTTATGCTAAATGCCCATTGAGCGCATTGGACTGAAATGAAGTTTGCTGAGTATCGCACACAAACCAATGCTCCACATGCGGGTTTCACATGCTACCAACTCCACATTCAGAGACAACTTCAGCGCCAAAGCCGTTTTCCCCTAGCCCCAAATGCAAAGGTTCTGGAATCACATATTCGTCTCTGAGTATGATAGGTCAAGGCAACACTGCATGTTATTACAGGCATATTGAAGAAGCATCAGCCGAGTGCTTCTTGTGCGAGAACAACTCCATTTGGCTCACCAACGTCACACACTGTCAGGCTTACAAGCAGCTCTCAAGGAAACTCCGTTTTCATCCTTTGAGCGCATTGGACTGAAATGAAGTTTGCTGAGTATCGCACACAAACCAATGCTCCACATGCGGGTTTCACATGCTACCAACTCCACATTCAGAGACAACTTCAGCGCCAAAGCCGTTTTCCCCTAGCCCCAAATGCAAAGGTTCTGGAATCACATATTCGTCTCTGAGTATGATAGGTCAAGGCAACACTGCATGTTGGTGACGGGCATATTGAAGAAGCATCAGCCGAGTGCTTCTTGTGGGAGAACAACTCCATTTGGCTCACTAACGTCACACACCATCAGGCTTACAAGCAGCTCTCAAGGAAACTTCGTTTTCATCCTTTGAGCGCATTGGACTGAAACGAAGTTTGCTGAGTATCGCACACAAACCAATGCTCCACATGCGGGTTTCACATGCTACCAACTCCACATTCAGAGACAACTTCAGCGCCAAAGCCGTTTTCCCCTAGCCCCAAATGCAAAGGTTCTGTTATCACATATTCGTCTCTGAGTATGATAGGTCAAGGCAACACTGCATGTTGGTACGGGCATATTGAAGAAGCATCAGCCGAGTGCTTCTTGTGGGAGAACAACTCCATTTGGCTCACTAACGTCACACACCGTCAGGCTTACAAGCAGCTCTCAAGGAAACTCCGTTTTCACCCTTTATGCTAAATGCCCATTGAGCGCATTGGACTGAAAGGAAGTTTGCTGAGTATCGCACACAAACCAATGCTCCACATGCGGGTTTCACATGCTAGAAACTCCACATTCAGAGACAACTTCAGCGCCAAAGCCGTTTTCCCCTAGCCCCAAATGCAACGGTTCTGGAATCACATATTCGTCTCTGAGTATGATTGGTCAAGGCAACACTGCATGTTGGTGACGGGCATATTGAAGAAGCATCAGCCGAGTGCTTCTTGTGGGAGAACAACTCCATTTGGCTCACCAACGTCACACACCGTCAGGCTTACAAGCAGCTCTCAAGGAAACTCCGTTTTCACCCTTTATGCTAAATGCCCATTGAGCGCATTGGACTGAAAGGAAGTTTGCTGAGTATCGCACACAAACCAATGCTCCACATGCGGGTTTCACATGCTACCAACTCCACATTCAGAGACAACTTCAGCGCCAAAGCCGTTTTCCCCTAGCCCCAAATGCAAAGGTTCTGGAATCACATATTCGTCTCTGAGTATGATAGGTCAAGGCAACACTGCATGTTGCTGACAGGCATATTGAAGAAGCATCAGCCGAGTGCTTCTTGTGGGAGAACAACTCCATTTAGCTCACTAACGTCACACACTGTCAGGCTTACAAGCAGCTCTCAAGGAAACTCCGTTTTTACCCTTTAAGCTAAATGCCTATTGAGCGCATTGGACTGAAAGGAAGTTTGCTGAGTATCGCACACAAACCAATGCTCCACATGCGGGTTTCACATGCTACCAACTCCACATTCAGAGACAACTTCAGCGCCAAAGCCGTTTTCCCCTAGCCCCAAATGCAAAGGTTCTGGAATCACATATTCGTCTCTGAGTATGATAGGTCAAGGCAACACTGCATGTTGGTGACGGGCATATTGAAGAAGCATCATCCGAGTGCTTCTTGTGGGAGAACAACTCCATTTGGCTCAACAACATCACACACCGTCAGGCTTACAAGCAGCTCTCAAGGAAACTCCGTTTTCACCCTTTATGCTAAATGCCCATTGAGCGCATTGGACTGAAAGGAAGTTTGCTGAGTATCGCACACAAACCAATGCTCCACATGCGGGTTTCACATGCTACCAACTCCACATTCAGAGACAACTTCAGCGCCAAAGCCGTTTTCCCCTAGCCCCAAATGCAAAGGTTCTGGAATCACATATTCGTCTCTGAGTATGATAGGTCAAGGCAACACTGCATGTTGGTGACGGGAATATTGAAGAAGCATCAGCCGAGTGCTTCTTGTGGGAAAACAACTCCATTTGGCTCACCAACGTCACACACCGTCAGGCTTACAAGCAGCTCTCAAGGAAACTCCGTTTTCACCCTTTATGCTAAATGCCCATTGAGCGCATTGGACTGAAAGGAAGTTTGCTGAGTATCGCACACAAACCAATGCTCCACATGCGGGTTTCACATGCTACCAACTCCACATTCAGAGACAACTTCAGCGCCAAAGCCATTTTCCCCTAGCCCCAAATGCAAAGGTTCTGTTATCACATATTCGTCTCTGAGTATGATAGATCAAGGCAACACTGCATGTTGGTGACAGGCATATTGAAGAAGCATCAGCCGAGTGCTTCTTGTGGGAGAACAACTCCATTTGGCTCACTAACGTCACACACCGTCAGGCATACAAGCAGCTCTCAAGGAAACTCCGTTTTCACCCTTTATGCTAAATGCCCATTGAGCGCATTGGACTGAAAGGAAGTTTGCTGAGTATCGCACACAAACCAATGCTCCACATGCGGGTTTCACATGCTACCAACTCCACATTCAGAGACAACTTCAGCGCCAAAGCCGTTTTCCCCTAGCCCCAAATGCAAAGGTTCTGGAATCACATATTCGTCTCTGAGTATGATAGGTCAAGGCAACGCTGCATGTTGGTGACGGGCATATTGAAGAAGCATCAGCCGAGTGCTTCTTGTGGGAGAACAACTCCATTTGGCTCACCAACGTCACACACTGTCAGGCTTACAAGCAGCTCTCAAGGAAACTCCGTTTTCACCCTTTATGCTAAATGCCCATTGAGCGCATTGGACTGAAAGGAAGTTTGCTGAGTATCGCACACAAACCAATGCTCCACATGCGGGTTTCACATGCTACCAACTCCACATTCAGAGACAACTTCAGCGCCAAAGCCGTTTTCCCCTAGCCCCAAATGCAAAGGTTCTGGAATCACATATTCGTCTCTGAGTATGATAGGTCAAGGCAACACTGCATGTTGGTACGGGCATATTGAAGAAGCATCAGCCGAGTGCTTCTTCTGGGAGAACAACTCCATTTGGCTCACCAACGTCACACACCGTCAGGCTTACAAGCAGCTCTCAAGGAAACTCCGTTTTCACCCTTTATGCTAAATGCCCATTGAGCGCATTGGACTGAAAGGAAGTTTGCTGAGTATCACACACAAACCAATGCTCCACATGCGTGTTTCACATGCTACCAACTCCACATTCAGAGACAACTTCAGCGCCAAAGCCGTTTTCCCCTAGCCTCAAATGCAAAGGTTCTGGAATCACATATTCGTCTCTGAGTATGATAGGTCAAGGCAACACTGCATGTTGGTGACGGGCATATTGAAGAAGCATCAGCCGAGTGCTTCTTGTGGGAGAACAACTCCATTTGGCTCACTAACGTCACACACCATCAGGCTTACAAGCAGCTCTCAAGGAAACTCCGTTTTCACCCTTTATGCTAAATGCCCATTGTGCGCATTGGACTGAAAGGAAGTTTGCTGAGTATCGCACACAAACCAATGCTCCACATGCGGGTTTCACATGCTACCAACTTCACATTCAGAGACAACTTCAGCGCCAAAGCCGTTTTCCCCTAGCCCCAAATGCAAAGGTTCTGGAATCACATATTCGTCTCTGAGTATGATAGGTCAAGGCAACACTGCATGTTGGTGACGGGCATATTGAAGAAGCATCATCCGAGTGCTTCTTGTGGGAGAACAACTCCATTTGGCTCAACAACATCACACACCGTCAGGCTTACAAGCAGCTCTCAAGGAAACTCCGTTTTCACCCTTTATGCTAAATGCCCATTGAGCGCATTGGACTGAAAGGAAGTTTGCTGAGTATCGCACACAAACCAATGCTCCACATGCGGGTTTCACATGCTACCAACTCCACATTCAGAGACAACTTCAGCGCCAAAGCCGTTTTCCCCTAGCCCCAAATGCAAAGGTTCTGGAATCACATATTCGTCTCTGAGTATGATAGGTCAAGGCAACACTGCATGTTGGTGACGGGAATATTGAAGAAGCATCAGCCGAGTGCTTCTTGTGGGAAAACAACTCCATTTGGCTCACCAACGTCACACACCGTCAGGCTTACAAGCAGCTCTCAAGGAAACTCCGTTTTCACCCTTTATGCTAAATGCCCATTGAGCGCATTGGACTGAAAGGAAGTTTGCTGAGTATCGCACACAAACCAATGCTCCACATGCGGGTTTCACATGCTACCAACTCCACATTCAGAGACAACTTCAGCGCCAAAGCCATTTTCCCCTAGCCCCAAATGCAAAGGTTCTGTTATCACATATTCGTCTCTGAGTATGATAGATCAAGGCAACACTGCATGTTGGTGACAGGCATATTGAAGAAGCATCAGCCGAGTGCTTCTTGTGGGAGAACAACTCCATTTGGCTCACTAACGTCACACACCGTCAGGCTTACAAGCAGCTCTCAAGGAAACTCCGTTTTCACCCTTTATGCTAAATGCCCATTGAGCGCATTGGACTGAAAGGAAGTTTGCTGAGTATCGCACACAAACCAATGCTCCACATGCGGGTTTCACATGCTACCAACTCCACATTCAGAGACAACTTCAGCGCCAAAGCCGTTTTCCCCTAGCCCCAAATGCAAAGGTTCTGGAATCACATATTCATCTCTGAGTATGATAGGTCAAGGCAACACTGCATGTTGGTGACGGGCATATTGAAGAAGCATCAGCCGAGTGCTTCTTGTGGGAGAACAACTCCATTTGGCTCACCAACGTCACACACCGTCAGGCATACAAGCAGCTCTCAAGGAAACTCCGTTTTCACCCTTTATGCTAAATGCCCATTGAGCGCATTGGACTGAAAGGAAGTTTGCTGAGTATCGCACACAAACCAATGCTCCACATGCGGGTTTCACATGCTACCAACTCCACATTCAGAGACAACTTCAGCGCCAAAGCCGTTTTCCCCTAGCCCCAAATGCAAAGGTTCTGGAATCACATATTCGTCTCTGAGTATGATAGGTCAAGGCAACACTGCATGTTGGTGACGGGCATATTGAAGAAGCATCAGCCGAGTGCTTCTTGTGGGAGAACAACTCCATTTGGCTCACCAACGTCACACACTGTCAGGCTTACAAGCAGCTCTCAAGGAAACTCCGTTTTCACCCTTTATGCTAAATGCCCATTGAGCGCATTGGACTGAAAGGAAGTTTGCTGAGTATCGCACACAAACCAATGCTCCACATGCGGGTTTCACATGCTACCAACTCCACATTCAGAGACAACTTCAGCGCCAAAGCCGTTTTCCCCTAGCCCCAAATGCAAAGGTTCTGGAATCACATATTCGTCTCTGAGTATGATAGGTCAAGGCAACACTGCATGTTGGTACGGGCATATTGAAGAAGCATCAGCCGAGTGCTTCTTCTGGGAGAACAACTCCATTTGGCTCACCAACGTCACACACCGTCAGGCTTACAAGCAGCTCTCAAGGAAACTCCGTTTTCACCCTTTATGCTAAATGCCCATTGAGCGCATTGGACTGAAAGGAAGTTTGCTGAGTATCACACACAAACCAATGCTCCACATGCGTGTTTCACATGCTACCAACTCCACATTCAGAGACAACTTCAGCGCCAAAGCCGTTTTCCCCTAGCCTCAAATGCAAAGGTTCTGGAATCACATATTCGTCTCTGAGTATGATAGGTCAAGGCAACACTGCATGTTGGTGACGGGCATATTGAAGAAGCATCAGCCGAGTGCTTCTTGTGGGAGAACAACTCCATTTGGCTCACTAACGTCACACACCATCAGGCTTACAAGCAGCTCTCAAGGAAACTCCGTTTTCACCCTTTATGCTAAATGCCCATTGTGCGCATTGGACTGAAAGGAAGTTTGCTGAGTATCGCACACAAACCAATGCTCCACATGCGGGTTTCACATGCTACCAACTTCACATTCAGAGACAACTTCAGCGCCAAAGCCGTTTTCCCCTAGCCCCAAATGCAAAGGTTCTGGAATCACATATTCGTCTCTGAGTATGATAGGTCAAGGCAACACGGCATGTTGGTGACGGGCATATTGAAGAAGCATCAGCCGAGTGCTTCTTGTGGGAGAACAACTCCATTTGGCTCACCAACGTCACACACTATCAGGCTTAACGCAGCTCTCAAGGAAACTCCGTTTTCAGACTTTATGCTAAATGCCCATTGAGCGCATTGGACTGAAAGGAAGTTTGCTGAGTATCGCACACAAACCAATGCTCCACATGCGGGTTTCACATGCTACCAACTCCACATTCAGAGACAACTTCAGCGCCAAAGCCGTTTTCCCCTAGCCCCAAATGCAAAGGTTCTGGAATCACATATTCGTCTCTGAGTATGATAGGTCAAGGCAACAGTGCATGTTGGTGACGGGCATATTGAAGAAGCATCAGCCGAGTGCTTCTTGTGGGAGAACAACTCCATTTGGCTCACCAACGTCACACACCGTCAGGCTTACAAGCAGCTCTCAAGGAAACTCCATTTTCACCCTTTATGCTAAATGCCCATTGAGCGCATTGGACTGAAAGGAAGTTTGCTGAGTATCGCACACAAACCAATACTCCACACGCGGGTTTCACATGCTACCAACTCCACATTCAGAGACAACTTCAGCGCCAAAGCCGTTTTCCCCTAGCCCCAAATGCAAAGGTTCTGGAATCACATATTCGTCTCTGAGTATGATAGGTCAAGGCAACACGGCATGTTGGTGACGGGCATATTGAAGAAGCATCAGCCGAGTGCTTCTTGTGGGAGAACAACTCCATTTGGCTCACTAAGGTCACACACCATCAGGCTTACAAGCAGCTCTCAAGGAAACTCCGTTTTCACCCTTTATGCTAAATGCCCATTGAGCGCATTGGACTGAAAGGAAGTTTGCTGAGTATCGCACACAAACCAATGCTCCACATGCGGGTTTCACATGCTACCAACTCCACATTCAGAGACAACTTCAGCGCCAAAGCCGTTTTCCCCTAGCCCCAAATGCAAAGGTTCTGGAATCACATATTCGTCTCTGAGTATGATAGGTCAAGGCAACACTGCATGTTGGTGACGGGCATATTGAAGAAGCATCAGCCGAGTGCTTCTTGTGGGAGAACAACTCCATTTGGCTCACCAACGTCACACACCGTCAGGATTACAAGCAGCTCTCAAGGAAACTCCGTTTTCACCCTTTATGCTAAATGCCCATTGAGCGCATTGGACTGAAAGGAAGTTTGCTGAGTATCGCACACAAACCAATGCTCCACATGCGGGTTTCACATGCTACCAACTCCACATTCAGAGACAACTTCAGCGCCAAAGCCGTTTTCCCCTAGCCCCAAATGCAAAGGTTCTGGAATCACATATTCGTCTCTGAGTATGATAGGTCAAGGCAACACTGCATGTTGGTGACAGGCATATTGAAGAAGCATCAGTCGAGTGCTTCTTGTGGGAGAACAACTCCATTTGGCTCACCAACGTCACACACCGTCAGGCTTACAAGCAGCTCTCAAGGAAACTCCGTTTTCACCCTTTATGCTAAATGCCCATTGAGCGCATTGGACTGAAAGGAATTTTGCTGAGTATCGCACACAAACCAATGCTCCACATGCGGGTTTCACATGCTACCAACTCCACATTCAGAGACAACTTCAGCGCCAAAGCCGTTTTCCCCTAGCCCCAAATGCAAAGGTTCTGGAATCACATATTCGTCTCTGAGTATGATAGGTCAAGGCAACACTGCATGTTGGTGACGGGCATATTGAAGAAGCATCAGCCGAGTGCTTCTTGTGGGAGAACAACTCCATTTGGCTCAACAACGTCACACACCGTCAGGCTTACAAGCAGCTCTCAAGGAAACTCCGTTTTCACCCTTTATGCTAAATGCCCATTGAGCGCATTGGACTGAAAGGAAGTTTGCTGAGTATCGCACACAAACCAATGCTCCACATGCGTGTTTCACATGCTACCAACTCCACATTCAGAGACAACTTCAGCGCCAAAGCCGTTTTCCCCTAGCCCCAAATGCAAAGGTTCTGGAATCACATATTCGTCTCTGAGTATGATAGGTCAAGGCAACACTGCATGTTGGTGACGGGCATATTGAAGAAGCATCAGCCGAGTGCTTCTTGTGGGAGAACAACTCCATTTGGCTCACTAACGTCACACACCATCAGGCTTACAAGCAGCTCTCAAGGAAACTCCGTTTTCACCCTTTATGCTAAATGCCCATTGTGCGCATTGGACTGAAAGGAAGTTTGCTGAGTATCGCACACAAACCAATGCTCCACATGCGGGTTTCACATGCTACCAACTTCACATTCAGAGACAACTTCAGCGCCAAAGCCGTTTTCCCCTAGCCCCAAATGCAAAGGTTCTGGAATCACATATTCGTCTCTGAGTATGATAGGTCAAGGCAACACTGCATGTTGGTGACGGGCATATTGAAGAAGCATCAGCCGAGTGCTTCTTGTGGGAGAACAACTCCATTTGGCTCACCAACGTCACACACCGTCAGGCTTACAAGCAGCTCTCAAGGAAACTCCGTTTTCACCCTTTATGCTAAATGCCCATTGAGCGCATTGGACTGAAAGGAATTTTGCTGAGTATCGCACACAAACCAATGCTCCACATGCGGGTTTCACATGCTACCAACTCCACATTCAGAGACAACTTCAGCGCCAAAGCCGTTTTCCCCTAGCCCCAAATGCAAAGGTTCTGGAATCACATATTCGTCTCTGAGTATGATAGGTCAAGGCAACACTGCATGTTGGTGACGGGCATATTGAAGAAGCATCAGCCGAGTGCTTCTTGTGGGAGAACAACTCCATTTGGCTCAACAACGTCACACACCGTCAGGCTTACAAGCAGCTCTCAAGGAAACTCCGTTTTCACCCTTTATGCTAAATGCCCATTGAGCGCATTGGACTGAAAGGAAGTTTGCTGAGTATCGCACACAAACCAATGCTCCACATGCGTGTTTCACATGCTACCAACTCCACATTCAGAGACAACTTCAGCGCCAAAGCCGTTTTCCCCTAGCCCCAAATGCAAAGGTTCTGGAATCACATATTCGTCTCTGAGTATGATAGGTCAAGGCAACACTGCATGTTGGTGACGGGCATATTGAAGAAGCATCAGCCGAGTGCTTCTTGTGGGAGAACAACTCCATTTGGCTCACTAACGTCACACACCATCAGGCTTACAAGCAGCTCTCAAGGAAACTCCGTTTTCACCCTTTATGCTAAATGCCCATTGTGCGCATTGGACTGAAAGGAAGTTTGCTGAGTATCGCACACAAACCAATGCTCCACATGCGGGTTTCACATGCTACCAACTTCACATTCAGAGACAACTTCAGCGCCAAAGCCGTTTTCCCCTAGCCCCAAATGCAAAGGTTCTGGAATCACATATTCGTCTCTGAGTATGATAGGTCAAGGCAACACTGCATGTTGGTGACGGGCATATTGAAGAAGCATCAGCCGAGTGCTTCTTGTGGGAGAACAACTCCATTTGGCTCACCAACGTCACACACTATCAGGCTTAACGCAGCTCTCAAGGAAACTCCGTTTTCAGACTTTATGCTAAATGCCCATTGAGCGCATTGGACTGAAAGGAAGTTTGCTGAGTATCGCACACAAACCAATGCTCCACATGCGGGTTTCACATGCTACCAACTCCACATTCAGAGACAACTTCAGCGCCAAAGCCGTTTTCCCCTAGCCCCAAATGCAAAGGTTCTGGAATCACATATTCGTCTCTGAGTATGATAGGTCAAGGCAACACTGCATGTTGGTGACGGGCATATTGAAGAAGCATCAGCCGAGTGCTTCTTGTGGGAGAACAACTCCATTTGGCTCACCAACGTCACACACCGTCAGGCTTACAAGCAGCTCTCAAGGAAACTCCATTTTCACCCTTTATGCTAAATGCCCATTGAGCGCATTGGACTGAAAGGAAGTTTGCTGAGTATCGCACACAAACCAATACTCCACACGAGGGTTTCACATGCTACCAACTCCACATTCACAGACAACTTCAGCGCCAAAGCCGTTTTCCCCTAGCCCCAAATGCAAAGGTTCTGGAATCACATATTCGTCTCTGAGTATGATAGGTCAAGGCAACACGGCATGTTGGTGACGGGCATATTGAAGAAGCATCAGCCGAGTGCTTCTTGTGGGAGAACAACTCCATTTGGCTCACTAAGGTCACACACCATCAGGCTTACAAGCAGCTCTCAAGGAAACTCCGTTTTCACCCTTTATGCTAAATGCCCATTGAGCGCATTGGACTGAAAGGAAGTTTGCTGAGTATCGCACACAAACCAATGCTCCACATGCGGGTTTCACATGCTACCAACTCCACATTCAGAGACAACTTCAGCGCCAAAGCCGTTTTCCCCTAGCCCCAAATGCAAAGGTTCTGGAATCACATATTCGTCTCTGAGTATGATAGGTCAAGGCAACACTGCATGTTGGTGACGGGCATATTGAAGAAGCATCAGCCGAGTGCTTCTTGTGGGAGAACAACTCCATTTGGCTCACCAACGTCACACACCGTCAGGCTTACAAGCAGCTCTCAAGGAAACTCCGTTTTCACCCTTTATGCTAAATGCCCATTGAGCGCATTGGACTGAAAGGAAGTTTGCTGAGTATCGCACACAAACCAATGCTCCACATGCGGGTTTCACATGCTACCAACTCCACATTCAGAGACAACTTCAGCGCCAAAGCCGTTTTCCCCTAGCCCCAAATGCAAAGGTTCTGGAATCACATATTCGTCTCTGAGTATGATAGGTCAAGGCAACACTGCATGTTGGTGACAGGCATATTGAAGAAGCATCAGTCGAGTGCTTCTTGTGGGAGAACAACTCCATTTGGCTCACCAACGTCACACACCGTCAGGCTTACAAGCAGCTCTCAAGGAAACTCCGTTTTCACCCTTTATGCTAAATGCCCATTGAGCGCATTGGACTGAAAGGAATTTTGCTGAGTATCGCACACAAACCAATGCTCCACATGCGGGTTTCACATGCTACCAACTCCACATTCAGAGACAACTTCAGCGCCAAAGCCGTTTTCCCCTAGCCCCAAATGCAAAGGTTCTGGAATCACATATTCGTCTCTGAGTATGATAGGTCAAGGCAACACTGCATGTTGGTGACGGGCATATTGAAGAAGCATCAGCCGAGTGCTTCTTGTGGGAGAACAACTCCATTTGGCTCAACAACGTCACACACCGTCAGGCTTACAAGCAGCTCTCAAGGAAACTCCGTTTTCACCCTTTATGCTAAATGCCCATTGAGCGCATTGGACTGAAAGGAAGTTTGCTGAGTATCGCACACAAACCAATGCTCCACATGCGTGTTTCACATGCTACCAACTCCACATTCAGAGACAACTTCAGCGCCAAAGCCGTTTTCCCCTAGCCCCAAATGCAAAGGTTCTGGAATCACATATTCGTCTCTGAGTATGATAGGTCAAGGCAACACTGCATGTTGGTGACGGGCATATTGAAGAAGCATCAGCCGAGTGCTTCTTGTGGGAGAACAACTCCATTTGGCTCACTAACGTCACACACCATCAGGCTTACAAGCAGCTCTCAAGGAAACTCCGTTTTCACCCTTTATGCTAAATGCCCATTGTGCGCATTGGACTGAAAGGAAGTTTGCTGAGTATCGCACACAAACCAATGCTCCACATGCGGGTTTCACATGCTACCAACTTCACATTCAGAGACAACTTCAGCGCCAAAGCCGTTTTCCCCTAGCCCCAAATGCAAAGGTTCTGGAATCACATATTCGTCTCTGAGTATGATAGGTCAAGGCAACACTGCATGTTGGTGACGGGCATATTGAAGAAGCATCAGCCGAGTGCTTCTTGTGGGAGAACAACTCCATTTGGCTCACCAACATCACACACCGTCAGGCTTACAAGCAGCTCTCAAGGAAACTCCGTTTTCACCCTTTATGCTAAATGCCCATTGAGCGCATTGGACTGAAAGGAAGTTTGCTGAGTATCGCACACAAACCAATGCTCCACATGCGGGTTTCACATGCTACCAACTCCACATTCAGAGACAACTTCAGCGCCAAAGCCGTTTTCCCCTAGCCCCAAATGCAAAGGTTCTGGAATCACATATTCATCTCTGAGTATGATAGGTCAAGGCAACACTGCATGTTGGTGACGGGCATATTGAAGAAGCATCAGCCGAGTGCTTCTTGTGGGAGAACAACTCCATTTGGCTCACCAACGTCACACACCGTCAGGCTTACAAGCAGCTCTCAAGGAAACTCCGTTTTCACCCTTTATGCTAAATGCCCATTGAGCGCATTGGACTGAAAGGAATTTTGCTGAGTATCGCACACAAACCAATGCTCCACATGCGGGTTTCACATGCTACCAACTCCACATTCAGAGACAACTTCAGCGCCAAAGCCGTTTTCCCCTAGCCCCAAATGCAAAGGTTCTGGAATCACATATTCGTCTCTGAGTATGATAGGTCAAGGCAACACTGCATGTTGGTGACGGGCATATTGAAGAAGCATCAGCCGAGTGCTTCTTGTGGGAGAACAACTCCATTTGGCTCACCAACGTCACACACCGTCAGGCTTACAAGCAGCTCTCAAGGAAACTCCGTTTTCACCCTTTATGCTAAATGCCCATTGAGCGCATTGGACTGAAAGGAAGTTTGCTGAGTATCGCACACAAACCAATGCTCCACATGCGGGTTTCACATGCTACCAACTCCACATTCAGAGACAACTTCAGCGCCAAAGCCGTTTTCACCTAGCCCCAAATGCAAAGGTTCTGGAATCACATATTAGTCTCTGAGTATGATAGGTCAAGGCAACACTGCATGTTGGTGACAGGCATATTGAAGAAGCATCAGCCGAGTGCTTCTTGTGGGAGAACAACTCCATTTGGCTCACCAACGCCACACACCGTCAGGCTTACAAGCAGCTCTCAAGGAAACTCCGTTTTCACCCTTTATGCTAAATGCCCATTGAGCGCATTGGACTGAAAGGAATTTTGCTGAGTATCGCACACAAACCAATGCTCCACATGCGGGTTTCACATGCTACCAACTCCACATTCAGAGACAACTTCAGCGCCAAAGCCGTTTTCACCTAGCCCCAAATGCAAAGGTTCTGGAATCACATATTCGTCTCTGAGTATGATAGGTCAAGGCAACACTGCATGTTGGTGACGGGCATATTGAAGAAGCATCAGCCGAGTGCTTCTTGTGGGAGAACAACTCCATTTGGCTCACTAACGTCACACACCGTCAGGCTTACAAGCAGCTCTCAAGGAAACTCCGTTTTCACCCTTTATGCTAAATGCCCATTGAGAGCATTGGACTGAAAGGAAGTTTGCTGAGTATCGCACACAAACCAATGCTCCACATGCGGGTTTCACATGCTACCAACTCCACATTCAGAGACAACTTCAGCGCCAAAGCCGTTTTCCCCTAGCCCCAAATGCAAAGGTTCTGGAATCACATATTCGTCTCTGAGTATGATAGGTCAAGGCAACACTGCATGTTGGTGACGGGCATATTGAAGAAGCATCAGCCGAGTGCTTCTTGTGGGAGAACAACTCCATTTGGCTCACCAACGTCACACACCGTCAGGCATACAAGCAGCTCTCAAGGAAACTCTGTTTTCACCCTTTATGCTAAATGCCCATTGAGCGCATTGGACTGAAAGGAAGTTTGCTGAGTATCGCACACAAACCAATGCTCCACATGCGGGTTTCACATGCTACCAACTCCACATTCAGAGACAACTTCAGCGCCAAAGCCGTTTTCCCCTAGCCCCAAATGCAAAGGTTCTGGAATCACATATTCGTCTCTGAGTATGATAGGTCAAGGCAACACTGCATGTTGGTGACGGGCATATTGAAGAAGCATCAGCCGAGTGCTTCTTGTGGGAGAACAACTCCATTTGGCTCACTAACGTCACACACCGTCAGGCTTACAAGCAGCTCTCAAGGAAACTCCATTTTCACCCTTTATGCTAAATGCCCATTGAGCGCATTGGACTGAAAGGAAGTTTGCTGAGTATCGCACACAAACCAATACTCCACACGCGGGTTTCACATGCTACCAACTCCACATTCAGAGACAACTTCAGCGCCAAAGCCGTTTTCGCCTAGCCCCAAATGCAAAGGTTCTGGAATCACATATTCGTCTCTGAGTATGATAGGTCAAGGCAACACGGCATGTTGGTGACGGGCATATTGAAGAAGCATCAGCCGAGTGCTTCTTGTGGGAGAACAACTCCATTTGGCTCACTAAGGTCACACACCATCAGGCTTACAAGCAGCTCTCAAGGAAACTCCGTTTTCACCCTTTATGCTAAATGCCCATTGAGCGCATTGGACTGAAAGGAAGTTTGCTGAGTATCGCACACAAACCAATGCTCCACATGCGGGTTTCACATGCTACCAACTCCACATTCAGAGACAACTTCAGCGCCAAAGCCGTTTTCCCTAGCCCCAAATGCAAAGGTTCTGGAATCACATATTCGTCTCTGAGTATGATAGGTCAAGGCAACACTGCATGTTGGTGACGGGCATATTGAAGAAGCATCAGCCGAGTGCTTCTTGTGGGAGAACAACTCCATTTGGCTCACCAACGTCACACACCGTCAGGCTTACAAGCAGCTCTCAAGGAAACTCCGTTTTCACCCTTTATGCTAAATGCCCATTGAGCGCATTGGACTGAAAGGAAGTTTGCTGAGTATCGCACACAAACCAATGCTCCACATGCGGGTTTCACATGCTACCAACTCCACATTCAGAGACAACTTCAGCGCCAAAGCCGTTTTCCCCTAGCCCCAAATGCAAAGGTTCTGGAATCACATATTCGTCTCTGAGTATGATAGGTCAAGGCAACACTGCATGTTGGTGACGGGCATATTGAAGAAGCATCAGCCGAGTGCTTCTTGTGGGAGAACAACTCCATTTGGCTCACCAACGTCACACACCGTCAGGCTTACAAGCAGCTCTCAAGGAAACTCCGTTTTCACCCTTTATGCTAAATGCCCATTGAGCGCATTGGACTGAAAGGAAGTTTGCTGAGTATCGCACACAAACCAATGCTCCACATGCGGGTTTCACATGCTACCAACTCCACATTCAGAGACAACTTCAGCGCCAAAGCCGTTTTCCCCTAGCCCCAAATGCAAAGGTTCTGGAATCACATATTCGTCTCTGAGTATGATAGGTCAAGGCAACACTGCATGTTGGTGACGGGCATATTGAAGAAGCATCAGCCGAGTGCTTCTTGTGGGAGAACAACTCCATTTGGCTCACCAACGTCACACACCGTCAGGCTTACAAGCAGCTCTCAAGGAAACTCCGTTTTCACCCTTTATGCTAAATGCCCATTGAGCGCATTGGACTGAAAGGAAGTTTGCTGAGTATCGCACACAAACCAATGCTCCACATGCGGGTTTCACATGCTACCAACTCCACATTCAGAGACAACTTCAGCGCCAAAGCCGTTTTCACCTAGCCCCAAATGCAAAGGTTCTGGAATCACATATTAGTCTCTGAGTATGATAGGTCAAGGCAACACTGCATGTTGGTGACAGGCATATTGAAGAAGCATCAGCCGAGTGCTTCTTGTGGGAGAACAACTCCATTTGGCTCACCAACGTCACACACCGTCAGGCTTACAAGCAGCTCTCAAGGAAACTCCGTTTTCACCCTTTATGCTAAATGCCCATTGAGCGCATTGGACTGAAAGGAATTTTGCTGAGTATCGCACACAAACCAATGCTCCACATGCGGGTTTCACATGCTACCAACTCCACATTCAGAGACAACTTCAGCGCCAAAGCCGTTTTCCCCTAGCCCCAAATGCAAAGGTTCTGGAATCACATATTCGTCTCTGAGTATGATAGGTCAAGGCAACACGGCATGTTGGTGACGGGCATATTGAAGAAGCATCAGCCGAGTGCTTCTTGTGGGAGAACAACTCCATTTGGCTCACTAACGTCACACACCGTCAGGCTTACAAGCAGCTCTCAAGGAAACTCCGTTTTCACCCTTTATGCTAAATGCCCATTGAGAGCATTGGACTGAAAGGAAGTTTGCTGAGTATCGCACACAAACCAATGCTCCACATGCGGGTTTCACATGCTACCAACTCCACATTCAGAGACAACTTCAGCGCCAAAGCCGTTTTCCCCTAGCCCCAAATGCAAAGGTTCTGGAATCACATATTCGTCTCTGAGTATGATAGGTCAAGGCAACACTGCATGTTGGTGACGGGCATATTGAAGAAGCATCAGCCGAGTGCTTCTTGTGGGAGAACAACTCCATTTGGCTCACCAACGTCACACACCGTCAGGCATACAAGCAGCTCTCAAGGAAACTCTGTTTTCACCCTTTATGCTAAATGCCCATTGAGCGCATTGGACTGAAAGGAAGTTTGCTGAGTATCGCACACAAACCAATGCTCCACATGCGGGTTTCACATGCTACCAACTCCACATTCAGAGACAACTTCAGCGCCAAAGCCGTTTTCCCCTAGCCCCAAATGCAAAGGTTCTGGAATCACATATTCGTCTCTGAGTATGATAGGTCAAGGCAACACTGCATGTTGGTGACGGGCATATTGAAGAAGCATCAGCCGAGTGCTTCTTGTGGGAGAACAACTCCATTTGGCTCACTAACGTCACACACCGTCAGGCTTACAAGCAGCTCTCAAGGAAACTCCATTTTCACCCTTTATGCTAAATGCCCATTGAGCGCATTGGACTGAAATGAAGTTTGCTGAGTATCGCACACAAACCAATACTCCACACGCGGGTTTCACATGCTACCAACTCCACATTCAGAGACAACTTCAGCGCCAAAGCCGTTTTCGCCTAGCCCCAAATGCAAAGGTTCTGGAATCACATATTCGTCTCTGAGTATGATAGGTCAAGGCAACACTGCATGTTGGTGACGGGCATATTGAAGAAGCATCAGCCGAGTGCTTCTTGTGGGAGAACAACTCCATTTGGCTCACTAAGGTCACACACCATCAGGCTTACAAGCAGCTCTCAAGGAAACTCCGTTTTCACCCTTTATGCTAAATGCCCATTGAGCGCATTGGACTGAAAGGAAGTTTGCTGAGTATCGCACACAAACCAATGCTCCACATGCGGGTTTCACATGCTACCAACTCCACATTCAGAGACAACTTCAGCGCCAAAGCCGTTTTCCCCTAGCCCCAAATGCAAAGGTTCTGGAATCACATATTCGTCTCTGAGTATGATAGGTCAAGGCAACACTGCATGTTGGTGACGGGCATATTGAAGAAGCATCAGCCGAGTGCTTCTTGTGGGAGAACAACTCCATTTGGCTCACCAACGTCACACACCGTCAGGCTTACAAGCAGCTCTCAAGGAAACTCCGTTTTCACCCTTTATGCTAAATGCCCATTGAGCGCATTGGACTGAAAGGAAGTTTGCTGAGTATCGCACACAAACCAATGCTCCACATGCGGGTTTCACATGCTACCAACTCCACATTCAGAGACAACTTCAGCGCCAAAGCCGTTTTCCCCTAGCCCCAAATGCAAAGGTTCTGGAATCACATATTCGTCTCTGAGTATGATAGGTCAAGGCAACACTGCATGTTGGTGACGGGCATATTGAAGAAGCATCAGCCGAGTGCTTCTTGTGGGAGAACAACTCCATTTGGCTCACCAACGTCACACACCGTCAGGCTTACAAGCAGCTCTCAAGGAAACTCCGTTTTCACCCTTTATGCTAAATGCCCATTGAGCGCATTGGACTGAAAGGAAGTTTGCTGAGTATCGCACACAAACCAATGCTCCACATGCGGGTTTCACATGCTACCAACTCCACATTCAGAGACAACTTCAGCGCCAAAGCCGTTTTCCCCTAGCCCCAAATGCAAAGGTTCTGGAATCACATATTCGTCTCTGAGTATGATAGGTCAAGGCAACACTGCATGTTGGTGACAGGCATATTGAAGAAGCATCAGCCGAGTGCTTCTTGTGGAGAACAACTCCATTTGGCTCACCAACGCCACACACCGTCAGGCTTACAAGCAGCTCTCAAGGAAACTCCGTTTTCACCCTTTATGCTAAATGCCCATTGAGCGCATTGGACTGAAAGGAAGTTTGCTGAGTATCGCACACAAACCAATGCTCCACATGCGGGTTTCACATGCTACCAACTCCACATTCAGAGACAACTTCAGCGCCAAAGCCGTTTTCACCTAGCCCCAAATGCAAAGGTTCTGGAATCACATATTCGTCTCTGAGTATGATAGGTCAAGGCAACACGGCATGTTGGTGACGGGCATATTGAAGAAGCATCAGCCGAGTGCTTCTTGTGGGAGAACAACTCCATTTGGCTCACTAACGTCACACACCGTCAGGCTTACAAGCAGCTCTCAAGGAAACTCCGTTTTCACCCTTTATGCTAAATGCCCATTGAGAGCATTGGACTGAAAGGAAGTTTGCTGAGTATCGCACACAAACCAATGCTCCACATGCGGGTTTCACATGCTACAACTCCACATTCAGAGACAACTTCAGCGCCAAAGCCGTTTTCCCCTAGCCCCAAATGCAAAGGTTCTGGAATCACATATTCGTCTCTGAGTATGATAGGTCAAGGCAACACTGCATGTTGGTGACGGGCATATTGAAGAAGCATCAGCCGAGTGCTTCTTGTGGGAGAACAACTCCATTTGGCTCATCAACGTCACACACCGTCAGGCATACAAGCAGCTCTCAAGGAAACTCTGTTTTCACCCTTTATGCTAAATGCCCATTGAGCGCATTGGACTGAAAGGAAGTTTGCTGAGTATCGCACACAAACCAATGCTCCACATGCGGGTTTCACATGCTACCAACTCCACATTCAGAGACAACTTCAGCGCCAAAGCCGTTTTCCCCTAGCCCCAAATGCAAAGGTTCTGGAATCACATATTCGTCTCTGAGTATGATAGGTCAAGGCAACACTGCATGTTGGTGACGGGCATATTGAAGAAGCATCAGCCGAGTGCTTCTTGTGGGAGAACAACTCCATTTGGCTCACTAACGTCACACACCGTCAGGCTTACAAGCAGCTCTCAAGGAAACTCCATTTTCACCCTTTATGCTAAATGCCCATTGAGCGCATTGGACTGAAAGGAAGTTTGCTGAGTATCGCACACAAACCAATACTCCACACGCGGGTTTCACATGCTACCAACTCCACATTCAGAGACAACTTCAGCGCCAAAGCCGTTTTCCCCTAGCCCCAAATGCAAAGGTTCTGGAATCACATATTCGTCTCTGAGTATGATAGGTCAAGGCAACACGGCATGTTGGTGACGGGCATATTGAAGAAGCATCAGCCGAGTGCTTCTTGTGGGAGAACAACTCCATTTGGCTCACTAACGTCACACACCGTCAGGCTTACAAGCAGCTCTCAAGGAAACTCCGTTTTCACCCTTTATGCTAAATGCCCATTGAGCGCATTGGACTGAAAGGAAGTTTGCTGAGTATCGCACACAAACCAATGCTCCACATGCGGGTTTCACATGCTACCAACTCCACATTCAGAGACAACTTCAGCGCCAAAGCCGTTTTCCCCTAGCCCAAATGCAAAGGTTCTGGAATCACATATTCGTCTCTGAGTATGATAGGTCAAGGCAACACTGCATGTTGGTGACGGGCATATTGAAGAAGCATCAGCCGAGTGCTTCTTGTGGGAGAACAACTCCATTTGGCTCACCAACGTCACACACCGTCAGGCATACAAGCAGCTCTCAAGGAAACTCTGTTTTCACCCTTTATGCTAAATGCCCATTGAGCGCATTGGACTGAAAGGAAGTTTGCTGAGTATCGCACACAAACCAATGCTCCACATGCGGGTTTCACATGCTACCAACTCCACATTCAGAGACAACTTCAGCGCCAAAGCCGTTTTCCCTAGCCCCAAATGCAAAGGTTCTGGAATCACATATTCGTCTCTGAGTATGATAGGTCAAGGCAACACTGCATGTTGGTGACGGGCATATTGAAGAAGCATCAGCCGAGTGCTTCTTGTGGGAGAACAACTCCATTTGGCTCACTAACGTCACACACCGTCAGGCTTACAAGCAGCTCTCAAGGAAACTCCATTTTCACCCTTTATGCTAAATGCCCATTGAGCGCATTGGACTGAAAGGAAGTTTGCTGAGTATCGCACACAAACCAATACTCCACACGCGGGTTTCACATGCTACCAACTCCACATTCAGAGACAACTTCAGCGCCAAAGCCGTTTTCCCCTAGCCCCAAATGCAAAGGTTCTGGAATCACATATTCGTCTCTGAGTATGATAGGTCAAGGCAACACGGCATGTTGGTGACGGGCATATTGAAGAAGCATCAGCCGAGTGCTTCTTGTGGGAGAACAACTCCATTTGGCTCACTAACGTCACACACCATCAGGCTTACAAGCAGCTCTCAAGGAAACTCCGTTTTCACCCTTTATGCTAAATGCCCATTGAGCGCATTGGACTGAAAGGAAGTTTGCTGAGTATCGCACACAAACCAATGCTCCACATGCGGGTTTCACATGCTACCAACTCCACATTCAGAGACAACTTCAGCGCCAAAGCCGTTTTCCCCTAGCCCCAAATGCAAAGGTTCTGGAATCACATATTCGTCTCTGAGTATGATAGGTCAAGGCAACACTGCATGTTGGTGACGGGCATATTGAAGAAGCATCAGCCGAGTGCTTCTTGTGGGAGAACAACTCCATTTGGCTCACCAACGTCACACACCGTCAGGCTTACAAGCAGCTCTCAAGGAAACTCCGTTTTCACCCTTTATGCTAAATGCCCATTGAGCGCATTGGACTGAAAGGAAGTTTGCTGAGTATCGCACACAAACCAATGCTCCACATGCGGGTTTCACATGCTACCAACTCCACATTCAGAGACAACTTCAGCGCCAAAGCCGTTTTCCCCTAGCCCCAAATGCAAAGGTTCTGGAATCACATATTCGTCTCTGAGTATGATAGGTCAAGGCAACACTGCATGTTGGTGACGGGCATATTGAAGAAGCATCAGCCGAGTGCTTCTTGTTTGAGAACAACTCCATTTGGCTCAATAACGTCACACACCGTCAGGCTTACAAGCAGCTCTCAAGGAAACTCCGTTTTCAGACTTTATGCTAAATGCCCATTGAGCGCATTGGACTGAAAGGAAGTTTGCTGAGTATCGCACACAAACCAATGCTCCACATGCGGGTTTCACATGCTACCAACTCCACATTCAGAGACAACTTCAGCGCCAAAGCCGTTTTCCCCTAGCCCCAAATGCAAAGGTTCTGGAATCACATATTCGTCTCTGAGTATGATAGGTCAAGGCAACACTGCATGTTGGTGACAGGCATATTGAAGAAGCATCAGCCGAGTGCTTCTTGTGGGAGAACAACTCCATTTGGCTCACCAACGCCACACACCGTCAGGCTTACAAGCAGCTCTCAAGGAAACTCCGTTTTCACCCTTTATGCTAAATGCCCATTGAGCGCATTGGACTGAAAGGAAGTTTGCTGAGTATCGCACACAAACCAATGCTCCACATGCGGGTTTCACATGCTACCAACTCCACATTCAGAGACAACTTCAGCGCCAAAGCCGTTTTCCCCTAGCCCCAAATGCAAAGGTTCTGGAATCACATATTCGTCTCTGAGTATGATAGGTCAAGGCAACACGGCATGTTGGTGACGGGCATATTGAAGAAGCATCAGCCGAGTGCTTCTTGTGGGAGAACAACTCCATTTGGCTCACTAACGTCACACACCGTCAGGCTTACAAGCAGCTCTCAAGGAAACTCCGTTTTCACCCTTTATGCTAAATGCCCATTGAGCGCATTGGACTGAAAGGAAGTTTGCTGAGTATCGCACACAAACCAATGCTCCACATGCGGGTTTCACATGCTACCAACTCCACATTCAGAGACAACTTCAGCGCCAAAGCCGTTTTCCCCTAGCCCCAAATGCAAAGGTTCTGGAATCACATATTCGTCTCTGAGTATGATAGGTCAAGGCAACACTGCATGTTGGTGACGGGCATATTGAAGAAGCATCAGCCGAGTGCTTCTTGTGGGAGAACAACTCCATTTGGCTCAACAACGTCACACACCGTCAGGCTTACAAGCAGCTCTCAAGGAAACTCCGTTTTCACCCTTTATGCTAAATGCCCATTGAGCGCATTGGACTGAAAGGAAGTTTGCTGAGTATCGCACACAAACCAATGCTCCACATGCGGGTTTCACATGCTACCAACTCCACATTCAGAGACAACTTCAGCGCCAAAGCCGTTTTCCCCTAGCCCCAAATGCAAAGGTTCTGGAATCACATATTCGTCTCTGAGTATGATAGGTCAAGGCAACACTGCATGTTGGTGACGGGCATATTGAAGAAGCATCAGCCGAGTGCTTCTTGTGGGAGAACAACTCCATTTGGCTCACCAACGTCACACACCGTCAGGCTTACAAGCAGCTCTCAAGGAAACTCCGTTTTCACCCTTTATGCTAAATGCCCATTGAGCGCATTGGACTGAAAGGAAGTTTGCTGAGTATCGCACACAAACCAATGCTCCACATGCGGGTTTCACATGCTACCAACTCCACATTCAGAGACAACTTCAGCGCCAAAGCCGTTTTCCCCTAGCCCCAAATGCAAAGGTTCTGGAATCACATATTCGTCTCTGAGTATGATAGGTCAAGGCAACACTGCATGTTGGTGACGGGCATATTGAAGAAGCATCAGCCGAGTGCTTCTTGTGGGAGAACAACTCCATTTGGCTCACCAACGCCACACACCGTCAGGCTTACAAGCAGCTCTCAAGGAAACTCCGTTTTCACCCTTTATGCTAAATGCCCATTGAGCGCATTGGACTGAAAGGAAGTTTGCTGAGTATCGCACACAAACCAATGCTCCACATGCGGGTTTCACATGCTACCAACTCCACATTCAGAGACAACTTCAGCGCCAAAGCCGTTTTCGCCTAGCCCCAAATGCAAAGGTTCTGGAATCACATATTCGTCTCTGAGTATGATAGGTCAAGGCAACACTGCATGTTGGTGACGGGCATATTGAAGAAGCATCAGCCGAGTGCTTCTTGTGGGAGAACAACTCCATTTGGCTCACCAACGTCACACACCGTCAGGCTTACAAGCAGCTCTCAAGGAAACTCCGTTTTCACCCTTTATGCTAAATGCCCATTGAGCGCATTGGACTGAAAGGAAGTTTGCTGAGTATCGCACACAAACCAATGCTCCACATGCGGGTTTCACATGCTACCAACTCCACATTCAGAGACAACTTCAGCGCCAAAGCCGTTTTCCCCTAGCCCCAAATGCAAAGGTTCTGGAATCACATATTCGTCTCTGAGTATGATAGGTCAAGGCAACACTGCAAGTTGGTGACGGGCATATTGAAGAAGCATCAGCCGAGTGCTTCTTGTGGGAGAACAACTCCATTTGGCTCACCAACGTCACACACCGTCAGGCTTACAAGCAGCTCTCAAGGAAACTCCGTTTTTATCCTTTGAGCACATTGGACTGAAATGAAGTTTGCTGAGTATCACACACAAACCAATACTCCACATGCGGATTTCACATGCTACCAACTCCACATTCAGAGACAACTTCAGCGCCAAAGCCGTTTTCGCCTAGCCCCAAATGCAAAGGTTCTGGAATCACATATTCGTCTCTGAGTATGATTGGTCAAGGCAACACTGCATGTTGGTGACGGGCATATTGAAGAAGCATCAGCCGAGTGCTTCTTGTGGGAGAACAACTCCATTTGGCTCACCAACGTCACACACCGTCAGGCTTAGAAGCAGCTCTCAAGGAACTCCGTTTTCACCCTTTATGCTAAATGCCCATTGAGCGCATTGGACTGAAAGGAAGTTTGCTGAGTATCGCACACAAACCAATACTCCACATGCGGGTTTCACATGCTACCAACTCCACATTCAGAGACAACTTCAGCGCCAAAGCCGTTTTCCCCTAGCCCCAAATGCAAAGGTTCTGGAATCACATATTCGTCTCTGAGTATGATAGGTGAAGGCAACACTGCATGTTGGTGACGGGCATATTGAAGAAGCATCAGCCGAGTGCTTCTTGTGGGAGAACAACTCCATTTGGCTCACTAACGTCACACACCATCAGGCTTACAAGCAGCTCTCAAGGAAACTCCGTTTTCACCCTTTATGCTAAATGCCCATTGAGCGCATTGGACTGAAAGGAAGTTTGCTGAGTATCGCACACAAACCAATACTCCACATGCGGGTTTCACATGCTACCAACTCCACATTCAGAGACAACTTCAGCGCCAAAGCCGTTTTCCCCTAGCCCCAAATGCAAAGGTTCTGGAATCACATATTCGTCTCTGAGTATGATAGGTGAAGGCAACACTGCATGTTGGTGACGGGCATATTGAAGAAGCATCAGCCGAGTGCTTCTTGTGGGAGAACAACTCCATTTGGCTCACTAACGTCACACACCATCAGGCTTACAAGCAGCTCTCAAGGAAACTCCGTTTTCACCCTTTATGCTAAATGCCCATTGAGCGCATTGGACTGAAAGGAAGTTTGCTGAGTATCGCACACAAACCAATGCTCCACATGCGGGTTTCACATGCTACCAACTCCACATTCAGAGACAACTTCAGCGCCAAAGCCGTTTTCCCCTAGCCCCAAATGCAAAGGTTCTGGAATCACATATTCGTCTCTGAGTATGATAGGTGAAGGCAACACTGCATGTTGGTGACGGGCATATTGAAGAAGCATCAGCCGAGTGCTTCTTGTGGGAGAACAACTCCATTTGGCTCACCAACGTCACACACCGTCAGGCTTACAAGCAGCTCTCAAGGAAACTCCGTTTTCACCCTTTATGCTAAATGCCCATTGAGCGCATTGGACTGAAAGGAAGTTTGCTGAGTATCGCACACAAACCAATGCTCCACATGCGGGTTTCACATGCTACCAACTCCACATTCAGAGACAACTTCAGCGCCAAAGCCGTTTTCCCCTAGCCCCAAATGCAAAGGTTCTGGAATCACATATTCGTCTCTGAGTATGATAGGTCAAGGCAACACGG
>NW_026699554.1:0-77309 GCF_030435755.1 Ochotona princeps
TGCACTCAAAGGGCACTAAGCATAGAGTGTGAAAACTGAGTTTCCTTGAGAGCTGCTTGGAAGCCTGATGGTGTGTGAAGTTAGTGAGCCAAATGGAGTTGTTCTCCCACAAGAACCACTCGGCTGATCCTTCTTCAATATGCCCTTCACCAACATGCAGTGTTTCCTTGATTGAATTAGCTCTCACACCAATATTTGTGTCTAGAGCCTTTGCATTGAGGGCTATCTGAAAACGGCTGTGGCGCTGAAGTTGCCTGTGAATGTGGAGTTGGTGGCATGTGAAACCCGCATGTGGAGCATTCGTCTGTGTGGGATGCTGACCAAGCTTCATTTCCAGTCCTAGGCACACAAAGAGCACTAAGCATAGAGTGTGAAAACTGAGTTTCCTTGAGAGCTGCTTGGAAGCCTGATGGGTGTGTGAAGTTAGTGAGCCAAATGGAGTTGTTCTCCCACAAGAACCACTCGGCTGATCCTTCTTCAATATGCCCTTCACCAACATGCAGTGTTTCCTTGATTGAATTAGCTCTCACACCAATATTTGCGTCTAGAGCCTTTGCATTGAGGGCTATCTGAAAACGGGCTGTGGCGCTGAAGTTGCCTGTGAATGTGAGTTGGTGGCATGTGAAACCCGCATGTGGAGCATTCTTTTGTGTGGGGATGCTCTACCAGGTTCCTTCCTAGATAATGCACTCAAAGGGCACTAAGCATAGAGTGTGAAAACTGAGTTTCCTTGAGAGCTGCTTGGAAGCCTGATGGTGTGTGAAGTTAGTGAGCCAAATGGAGTTGTTCTCCACAAGAACCACTCGGCTGATCCTTCTTCAATATGCCCTTCACCAACATGCAGTGTTTCCTTGATTGAATTAGCTCTCACACCAATATTTGCGTCTAGAGCCTTTGCATTGAGGGCTATCTGAAAACGGCTGTGGCGCTGAAGTTGCCTGTGAATGTGGAGTTGGTGGAATGTGAAACCCGCATGTGGAGCAATCGTTTGTGTGGGATGCTGACCAAGCTTCATTTCAGTCCTAGGCACACAAAGAGCACTAAGCATAGAGTGGGAAAACTGAGTTTCCTTGAGAGCTGCTTGGAAGCCTGATGGTGTGTGAAGTTAGTGAGCCAAATGGAGTTGTTCTCCCACAAGAACCACTCGGCTGATCCTTCTTCAATATGCCTTTCACCAACATGCAGTGTTCCCTTGATTGAATTAGCTCTCACACCAATATTTGCGTCTACAGCCTTTGCATTGAGGGCTATCTGAAACGGCTGTGGCGCTGAAGTTGCCTTGTGAATGTGGAGTTGGTGGCATGTGAAACCCGCATGTGGAGCATTCGTTTGTGTGGGATGCTCTACCAGGTTCATTCTAGATAATGCACTCAAAGGGCACTAAGCATAGAGTGTGAAAACTGAGTTTCCTTGAGAGCTGCTTGGAAGCCTGATGGTGTGTGAAGTTAGTGAGCCAAATGGAGTTGTTCTCCCACAAGAACCACTCGGCTGATCCTTCTTCAATATGCCCTTCACCAACATGCAGTGTTTCCTTGATTGAATTAGCTCTCACACCAATATTGGCGTCTAGAGCCTTTGCATTGAGGGCTATCTGAAAACGGCTGTGGCGCTGAAGTTGCCTGTGAATGTGGAGTTGGTGGCATGTGAAACCCGCATGTGGAGCATTCGTTTGTGTGGGATGCTGACCAAGCCTCATTTCATTCCTAGGCACACAAAGAGCACTAGGCATACAGTGTGAAAACTGAGTTTCCTTGAGAGCTGCTTGGAAGCCTGATGGTGTGTGAAGTTAGTGAGCCAAATGGAGTTGTTCTCCCACAAGAACCACTCGGCTGATCCTTCTTCAATATGCCCTTCACCAACATGCAGTGTTTCCTTGATTGAATTAGCTCTCACACCAATATTTGCGTCTAGAGCCTTTGCATTGAGGGCCATCTGAAAACGGCTGTGGCGCTGAAGTTGCCTGTGAATGTGGAGTTGGTGGCATGTGAAACCCGCATGTGGAGCATTCGTTTGTGTGGGATGCTCTACCAGGTTCATTCCTAGATAATGCACTCAAAGGGCACTAAGCATAGAGTGTGAAAACTGAGTTTCCTTGAGAGCTGCTTGGAAGCCTGATGGTGTGTGAAGTTAGTGAGCCAAATGGAGTTGTTCTCCCACAAGAACCACTCGGCTGATCCTTCTTCAATATGCCCTTCACCAACATGCAGTGTTTCCTTGATTGAATTAGCTCTCACACCAATATTTGTGTCTAGAGCCTTTGCATTGAGGGCTATCTGAAAACGGCTGTGGCGCTGAAGTTGCCTGTGAATGTGGAGTTGGTGGCATGTGAAACCCGCATGTGGAGCATTCGTCTGTGTGGGATGCTGACCAAGCTTCATTTCAGTCCTAGGCACACAAAGAGCACTAAGCATAGAGTGTGAAAACTGAGTTTCCTTGAGAGCTGCTTGGAAGCCTGATGGTGTGTGAAGTTAGTGAGCCAAATGGAGTTGTTCTCCCACAAGAACCACTCGGCTGATCCTTCTTCAATATGCCCTTCACCAACATGCAGTGTTTCCTTGATTGAATTAGCTCTCACACCAATATTTGCGTCTAGAGCCTTTGCATTGAGGGCTATCTGAAAACGGCTGTGGCGCTGAAGTTGCCTGTGAATGTGGAGTTGATGGCATGTGAAACCCGCATGTGGAGCATTCTTTTGTGTGGGATGCTCTACCAGGTTCCTTCCTAGATAATGCACTCAAAGGGCACTAAGCATAGAGTGTGAAAACTGAGTTTCCTTGAGAGCTGCTTGGAAGCCTGATGGTGTGTGAAGTTAGTGAGCCAAATGGAGTTGTTCTCCCACAAGAACCACTCGGCTGATCCTTCTTCAATATGCCCTTCACCAACATGCAGTGTTTCCTTGATTGAATTAGCTCTCACACCAATATTTGCGTCTAGAGCCTTTGCATTGAGGGCTATCTGAAAACGGCTGTGGCGCTGAAGTTGCCTGTGAATGTGGAGTTGGTGGCATGTGAAACCCGCATGTGGAGCATTCGTTTGTGTGGGATGCTCTACCAGGTTCATTCCTAGATAATGCACTCAAAGGGCACTAAACATAGAGTGTGAAAACTGAGTTTCCTTGAGAGCTGCTTGGAAGCCTGATGGTGTGTGAAGTTAGTGAGCCAAATGGAGTTGTTCTCCCACAAGAACCACTCGGCTGATCCTTCTTCAATATGCCCTTCACCAACATGCAGTGTTTCTTTGATTGAATTAGCTCTCACACCAATATTTGCGTCTAGAGCCTTTGCATTGAGGGCTATCTGAAAACGGCTGTGGCGCTGAAGTTGCCTGTGAATGTGGAGTTGGTGGCATGTGAAACCCGCATGTGGAGCATTCGTTTGTGTGGGATGCTGACCAAGCCTCATTTCATTCCTAGGCACACAAAGAGCACTAAGCATAGAGTGTGAAAACTGAGTTTCCTTGAGAGCTGCTTGGAAGCCTGATGGTGTGTGAATTTAGTGAGCCAAATGGAGTTGTTCTCCCACAAGAACCACTCGGCTGATCCTTCTTCAATATGCCCTTCACCAACATGCAGTGTTTCCTTGATTGAATTAGCTCTCACACCAATATTTGCGTCTAGAGCCTTTGCATTGAGGGCTATCTGAAAACGGCTGTGGCGCTGAAGTTGCCTGTGAATGTGGAGTTGGTGGCATGTGAAACCCGCATGTGGAGCATTCGTTTGTGTGGGATGCTGACCAAGCTTCATTTCAGTCCTAGGCACACAAAGAGCACTAAGCATAGAGTGTGAAAACTGAGTTTCCTTGAGAGCTGCTTGGAAGCCTGATGGTGTGTGAAGTTAGTGAGCCAAATGGAGTTGTTCTCCCACAAGAACCACTCGGCTGATCCTTCTTCAATATGCCCTTCACCAACATGCAGTGTTTCCTTGATTGAATTAGCTCTCACACCAATATTTGCGTCTAGAGCCTTTGCATTGAGGGCTATCTGAAAACGGCTGTGGCGCTGAAGTTGCCTGTGAATGTGGAGTTGGTGGCATGTGAAACCCGCATGTGGAGCATTCGTTTGTGTGGGATGCTGACCAAGCCTCATTTCATTCCTAGGCACACAAAGAGCACTAAGCATACAGTGTGAAAACTGAGTTTCCTTGAGAGCTGCTTGGAAGCCTGATGGTGTGTGAAGTTAGTGAGCCAAATGGAGTTGTTCTCCCACAAGAACCACTCGGCTGATCCTTCTTCAATATGCCCTTCACCAACATGCAGTGTTTCCTTGATTGAATTAGCTCTCACACCAATATTTGCGTCTAGAGCCTTTGCATTGAGGGTCATCTGAAAACGGCTGTGGCGCTGAAGTTGCCTGTGAATGTGGAGTTGGTGGCATGTGAAACCCGCATGTGGAGCATTCGTTTGTGTGGGATGCTCTACCAGGTTCATTCCTAGATAATGCACTCAAAGGGCACTAAGCATAGAGTGTGAAAACTGAGTTTCCTTGAGAGCTGCTTGGAAGCCTGATGGTGTGTGAAGTTAGTGAGCCAAATGGAGTTGTTCTCCCACAAGAACCACTCGGCTGATCCTTCTTCAATATGCCCTTCACCAACATGCAGTGTTTCCTTGATTGAATTAGCTCTCACACCAATATTTGTGTCTAGAGCCTTTGCATTGAGGGCTATCTGAAAACGGCTGTGGCGCTGAAGTTGCCTGTGAATGTGGAGTTGGTGGCATGTGAAACCCGCATGTGGAGCATTCGTCTGTGTGGGATGCTGACCAAGCTTCATTTCAGTCCTAGGCACACAAAGAGCACTAAGCATAGAGTGTGAAAACTGAGTTTCCTTGAGAGCTGCTTGGAAGCCTGATGGTGTGTGAAGTTAGTGAGCCAAATGGAGTTGTTCTCCCACAAGAACCACTCGGCTGATCCTTCTTCAATATGCCCTTCACCAACATGCAGTGTTTCCTTGATTGAATTAGCTCTCACACCAATATTTGCGTCTAGAGCCTTTGCATTGAGGGCTATCTGAAAACGGCTGTGGCGCTGAAGTTGCCTGTGAATGTGGAGTTGGTGGCATGTGAAACCCGCATGTGGAGCATTCTTTTGTGTGGGATGCTCTACCAGGTTCCTTCCTAGATAATGCACTCAAAGGGCACTAAGCATAGAGTGTGAAAACTGAGTTTCCTTGAGAGCTGCTTGGAAGCCTGATGGTGTGTGAAGTTAGTGAGCCAAATGGAGTTGTTCTCCCACAAGAACCACTCGGCTGATCCTTCTTCAATATGCCCTTCACCAACATGCAGTGTTTCCTTGATTGAATTAGCTCTCACACCAATATTTGCGTCTAGAGCCTTTGCATTGAGGGCTATCTGAAAACGGCTGTGGCGCTGAAGTTGCCTGTGAATGTGGAGTTGGTGGAATGTGAAACCCGCATGTGGAGCAATCGTTTGTGTGGGATGCTGACCAAGCTTCATTTCAGTCCTAGGCACACAAAGAGCACTAAGCATAGAGTGGGAAAACTGAGTTTCCTTGAGAGCTGCTTGGAAGCCTGATGGTGTGTGAAGTTAGTGAGCCAAATGGAGTTGTTCTCCCACAAGAACCACTCGGCTGATCCTTCTTCAATATGCCTTTCACCAACATGCAGTGTTCCCTTGATTGAATTAGCTCTCACACCAATATTTGCGTCTACAGCCTTTGCATTGAGGGCTATCTGAAAACGGCTGTGGCGCTGAAGTTGCCTGTGAATGTGGAGTTGGTGGCATGTGAAACCCGCATGTGGAGCATTCGTTTGTGTGGGATGCTCTACCAGGTTCATTCCTAGATAATGCACTCAAAGGGCACTAAGCATAGAGTGTGAAAACTGAGTTTCCTTGAGAGCTGCTTGGAAGCCTGATGGTGTGTGAAGTTAGTGAGCCAAATGGAGTTGTTCTCCCACAAGAACCACTCGGCTGATCCTTCTTCAATATGCCCTTCACCAACATGCAGTGTTTCCTTGATTGAATTAGCTCTCACACCAATATTGGCGTCTAGAGCCTTTGCATTGAGGGCTATCTGAAAACGGCTGTGGCGCTGAAGTTGCCTGTGAATGTGGAGTTGGTGGCATGTGAAACCCGCATGTGGAGCATTCGTTTGTGTGGGATGCTGACCAAGCCTCATTTCATTCCTAGGCACACAAAGAGCACTAGGCATACAGTGTGAAAACTGAGTTTCCTTGAGAGCTGCTTGGAAGCCTGATGGTGTGTGAAGTTAGTGAGCCAAATGGAGTTGTTCTCCCACAAGAACCACTCGGCTGATCCTTCTTCAATATGCCCTTCACCAACATGCAGTGTTTCCTTGATTGAATTAGCTCTCACACCAATATTTGCGTCTAGAGCCTTTGCATTGAGGGCCATCTGAAAACGGCTGTGGCGCTGAAGTTGCCTGTGAATGTGGAGTTGGTGGCATGTGAAACCCGCATGTGGAGCATTCGTTTGTGTGGGATGCTCTACCAGGTTCATTCCTAGATAATGCACTCAAAGGGCACTAAGCATAGAGTGTGAAAACTGAGTTTCCTTGAGAGCTGCTTGGAAGCCTGATGGTGTGTGAAGTTAGTGAGCCAAATGGAGTTGTTCTCCCACAAGAACCACTCGGCTGATCCTTCTTCAATATGCCCTTCACCAACATGCAGTGTTTCCTTGATTGAATTAGCTCTCACACCAATATTTGTGTCTAGAGCCTTTGCATTGAGGGCTATCTGAAAACGGCTGTGGCGCTGAAGTTGCCTGTGAATGTGGAGTTGGTGGCATGTGAAACCCGCATGTGGAGCATTCGTCTGTGTGGGATGCTGACCAAGCTTCATTTCAGTCCTAGGCACACAAAGAGCACTAAGCATAGAGTGTGAAAACTGAGTTTCCTTGAGAGCTGCTTGGAAGCCTGATGGTGTGTGAAGTTAGTGAGCCAAATGGAGTTGTTCTCCCACAAGAACCACTCGGCTGATCCTTCTTCAATATGCCCTTCACCAACATGCAGTGTTTCCTTGATTGAATTAGCTCTCACACCAATATTTGCGTCTAGAGCCTTTGCATTGAGGGCTATCTGAAAACGGCTGTGGCGCTGAAGTTGCCTGTGAATGTGGAGTTGATGGCATGTGAAACCCGCATGTGGAGCATTCTTTTGTGTGGGATGCTCTACCAGGTTCCTTCCTAGATAATGCACTCAAAGGGCACTAAGCATAGAGTGTGAAAACTGAGTTTCCTTGAGAGCTGCTTGGAAGCCTGATGGTGTGTGAAGTTAGTGAGCCAAATGGAGTTGTTCTCCCACAAGAACCACTCGGCTGATCCTTCTTCAATATGCCCTTCACCAACATGCAGTGTTTCCTTGATTGAATTAGCTCTCACACCAATATTTGCGTCTAGAGCCTTTGCATTGAGGGCTATCTGAAAACGGCTGTGGCGCTGAAGTTGCCTGTGAATGTGGAGTTGGTGGCATGTGAAACCCGCATGTGGAGCATTCGTTTGTGTGGGATGCTCTACCAGGTTCATTCCTAGATAATGCACTCAAAGGGCACTAAACATAGAGTGTGAAAACTGAGTTTCCTTGAGAGCTGCTTGGAAGCCTGATGGTGTGTGAAGTTAGTGAGCCAAATGGAGTTGTTCTCCCACAAGAACCACTCGGCTGATCCTTCTTCAATATGCCCTTCACCAACATGCAGTGTTTCTTTGATTGAATTAGCTCTCACACCAATATTTGCGTCTAGAGCCTTTGCATTGAGGGCTATCTGAAAACGGCTGTGGCGCTGAAGTTGCCTGTGAATGTGGAGTTGGTGGCATGTGAAACCCGCATGTGGAGCATTCGTTTGTGTGGGATGCTGACCAAGCCTCATTTCATTCCTAGGCACACAAAGAGCACTAAGCATAGAGTGTGAAAACTGAGTTTCCTTGAGAGCTGCTTGGAAGCCTGATGGTGTGTGAATTTAGTGAGCCAAATGGAGTTGTTCACCCACAAGAACCACTCGGCTGATCCTTCTTCAATATGCCCTTCACCCAACATGCAGTGTTTCCTTGATTGAATTAGCTCTCACACCAATATTTGCGTCTAGAGCCTTTGCATTGAGGGCTATCTGAAAACGGCTGTGGCGCTGAAGTTGCCTGTGAATGTGGAGTTGGTGGCATGTGAAACCCGCATGTGGAGCATTCGTTTGTGTGGGATGCTGACCAAGCTTCATTTCAGTCCTAGGCACACAAAGAGCACTAAGCATAGAGTGTGAAAACTGAGTTTCCTTGAGAGCTGCTTGGAAGCCTGATGGTGTGTGAAGTTAGTGAGCCAAATGGAGTTGTTCTCCACAAGAACCACTCGGCTGATCCTTCTTCAATATGCCCTTCACCAACATGCAGTGTTTCCTTGATTGAATTAGCTCTCACACCAATATTTGCGTCTAGAGCCTTTGCATTGAGGGCTATCTGAAAACGGCTGTGCGCTGAAGTTGCCTGTGAATGTGGAGTTGGTGGCATGTGAAACCCGCATGTGGAGCATTCGTTTGTGTGGGATGCTGACCAAGCCTCATTTCATTCCTAGGCACACAAAGAGCACTAAGCATAGAGTGTGAAAACTGAGTTTCCTTGAGAGCTGCTTGGAAGCCTGATGGTGTGTGAAGTTAGTGAGCCAAATGGAGTTGTTCTCCCACAAGAACCACTCGGCTGATCCTTCTTCAATATGCCCTTCACCAACATGCAGTGTTTCCTTGATTGAATTAGCTCTCACACCAATATTTGCGTCTAGAGCCTTTGCATTGAGGGCTATCTGAAAACGGCTGTGGCGCTGAAGTTGCCTGTGAATGTGGAGTTGGTGGCATGTGAAACCCGCATGTGGAGCATTCGTTTGTGTGGGATGCTGACCAAGCTTCATTTCAGTCCTAGGCACACAAAGAGCACTAAGCATAGAGTGTGAAAACTGAGTTTCCTTGAGAGCTGCTTGGAAGCCTGATGGTGTGTGAAGTTAGTGAGCCAAATGGAGTTGTTCTCCCACAAGAACCACTCGGCTGATCCTTCTTCAATATGCCCTTCACCAACATGCAGTGTTTCCTTGATTGAATTAGCTCTCACACCAATATTTGCGTCTAGAGCCTTTGCATTGAGGGCTATCTGAAAACGGCTGTGGCGCTGAAGTTGCCTGTGAATGTGGAGTTGGTGGGCATGTGAAACCCGCATGTGGAGCATTCGTTTTGTGTGGGATGCTCTACCAGGTTCCTTCCTAGATAATGCACTCAAAGGGCACTAAGCATAGAGTGTGAAAACTGAGTTTCCTTGAGAGCTGCTTGGAAGCCTGATGGTGTGTGAAGTTAGTGAGCCAAATGGAGTTGTTCTCCCACAAGAACCACTCGGCTGATCCTTCTTCAATATGCCCTTCACCAACATGCAGTGTTTTCCTTGATTGAATTAGCTCTCACACCAATATTTGCGTCTAGAGCCTTTGCATTGAGGGCTATCTGAAAACGGCTGTGGCGCTGAAGTTGCCTGTGAATGTGGAGTTGGTGGCATGTGAAACCCGCATGTGGAGCATTCGTTTGTGTGGGATGCTGACCAAGCCTCATTTCATTCCTAGCACACAAAGAGCACTAAGCATAGAGTGTGAAAACTGAGTTTCCTTGAGAGCTGCTTGGAAGCCTGATGGTGTGTGAAGTTAGTGAGCCAAATGGAGTTGTTCTCCCACAAGAACCACTCGGCTGATCCTTCTTCAATATGCCCTTCACCAACATGCAGTGTTTCCTTGATTGAATTAGCTCTCACACCAATATTTGCGTCTAGAGCCTTTGCATTGAGGGCTATCTGAAAACGGCTGTGGCGCTGAAGTTGCCTGTGAATGTGGAGTTGGTGGCATGTGAAACCCGCATGTGGAGCATTCGTTTGTGTGGGATGCTCTACCAGGTTCATTCCTAGATAATGCACTCAAAGGGCACTAAGCATAGAGTGTGAAAACTGAGTTTCCTTGAGAGCTGCTTGGAAGCCTGATGGTGTGTGAAGTTAGTGAGCCAAATGGAGTTGTTCTCCCACAAGAACCACTCGGCTGATCCTTCTTCAATATGCCCTTCACCAACATGCAGTGTTTCCTTGATTGAATTAGCTCTCACACCAATATTTGCGTCTAGAGCCTTTGCATTGAGGGCTATCTGAAAACGGCTGTGGCGCTGAAGTTGCCTGTGAATGTGGAGTTGGTGGGCATGTGAAACCCGCATGTGGAGCATTCGTTTGTGTGGGATGCTCTACCAGGTTCCTTCCTAGATAATGCACTCAAAGGGCACTAAACATAGAGTGTGAAAACTGAGTTTCCTTGAGAGCTGCTTGGAAGCCTGATGGTGTGTGAAGTTAGTGAGCCAAATGGAGTTGTTCTCCCACAAGAACCACTCGGCTGATCCTTCTTCAATATGCCCTTCACCAACATGCAGTGTTTCCTTGATTGAATTAGCTCTCACACCAATATTTGCGTCTAGAGCCTTTGCATTGAGGGCTATCTGAAAACGGCTGTGGCGCTGAAGTTGCCTGTGAATGTGGAGTTGGTGGCATGTGAAACCCGCATGTGGAGCATTCGTTTGTGTGGGATGCTCTACCAGGTTCATTCCTAGATAATGCACTCAAAGGGCACTAAACATAGAGTGTGAAAACTGAGATTCCTTGAGAGCTGCTTGGAAGCCTGATGGTGTGTGAAGTTAGTGAGCCAAATGGAGTTGTTCTCCCACAAGAACCACTCGGCTGATCCTTCTTCAATATGCCCTTCACCAACATGCAGTGTTTCCTTGATTGAATTAGCTCTCACACCAATATTTGCGTCTAGAGCCTTTGCATTGAGGGCTATCTGAAAACGGCTGTGGCGCTGAAGTTGCCTGTGAATGTGGAGTTGGTGGCATGTGAAACCCGCATGTGGAGCATTCGTTTGTGTGGGATGCTGACCAAGCCTCATTTCATTCCTAGGCACACAAAGAGCACTAAGCATAGAGTGTGAAAACTGAGTTTCCTTGAGAGCTGCTTGGAAGCCTGATGGTGTGTGAAGTTAGTGAGCCAAATGGAGTTGTTCTCCCACAAGAACCACTCGGCTGATCCTTCTTCAATATGCCCTTCACCAACATGCAGTGTTTCCTTGATTGAATTAGCTCTCACACCAATATTTGCGTCTAGAGCCTTTGCATTGAGGGCTATCTGAAAACGGCTGTGGCGCTGAAGTTGCCTGTGAATGTGGAGTTGGTGGCATGTGAAACCCGCATGTGGAGCATTCGTTTGTGTGGGATGCTGATCAAGCTTCATTTCAGTCCTAGGCACACAAAGAGCACTAAGCATAGAGTGTGAAAACTGAGTTTCCTTGAGAGCTGCTTGGAAGCCTGATGGTGTGTGAAGTTAGTGAGACAAATGGAGTTGTTCTCCCACAAGAACCACTCGGCTGATCCTTCTTCAATATGCCCTTCACCAACATGCAGTGTTTCCTTGATTGAATTAGCTCTCACACCAATATTTGCGTCTAGAGCCTTTGCATTGAGGGCTATCTGAAAACGGCTGTGGCGCTGAAGTTGCCTGTGAATGTGGAGTTGGTGGCATGTGAAACCCGCATGTGGAGCATTCGTTTGTGTGGGATGCTGACCAAGCCTCATTTCATTCCTAGGCACACAAAGAGCACTAAGCATAGAGTGTGAAAACTGAGTTTCCTTGAGAGCTGCTTGGAAGCCTGATGGTGTGTGAAGTTAGTGAGCCAAATGGAGTTGTTCTCCCACAAGAACCACTCGGCTGATCGTTCTTCAATATGCCATTCACCAACATGCAGTGTTTCCTTGATTGAATTAGCTCTCACACCAATATTTGCGTCTAGAGCCTTTGCATTGAGGGCTATCTGAAAACGGCTGTGGCGCTGAAGTTGCCTGTGAATGTGGAGTTGGTGGCATGTGAAACCCGCATGTGGAGCATTCGTTTGTGTGGGATGCTCTACCAGGTTCATTCCTAGATAATGCACTCAAAGGGCACTAAACACAGAGTGTGAAAACTGAGTTTCCTTGAGAGCTGCTTGGAAGCCTGATGGTGTGTGAAGTTAGTGAGCCAAATGGAGTTGTTCTCCCACAAGAACCACTCGGCTGATCCTTCTTCAATCTGCCCTTCACCAACATGCAGTGTTTCCTTGATTGAATTAGCTCTCACACCAATATTTGCGTCTAGAGCCTTTGCATTGAGGGCTATCTGAAAACGGCTGTGGCGCTGAAGTTGCCTGTGAATGTGGAGTTGGTGGCATGTGAAACCCGCATGTGGAGCATTCGTTTGTGAGGGATGCTCTACCAGGTTCATTTCAGTCCTAGCCATACAAAGGGCACTAAGCATAGAGTGTGAAAACTGAGTTTCCTTGAGAGCTGCTTGGAAGCCTGATGGTGTGTGAAGTTAGTGAGCCAAATGGAGTTGTTCTCCCACAAGAACCACTCGGCTGATCCTTCTTCAATATGCCCTTCACCAACATGCAGTGTTTCCTTGATTGAATTAGCTCTCACACCAATATTTGCGTCTAGAGCCTTTGCATTGAGGGCTATCTGAAAACGGCTGTGGCGCTGAAGTTGCCTGTGAATGTGGAGTTGGTGGCATGTGAAACCCGCATGTGGAGCATTCGTTTATGTCGGAAGCTCACCAAGCTTCATTTCAGTCCTAGGCACTCAAAGGGCACTAAGCATAGAGTGTGAAAACTGAGTTTCCTTGAGAGCTGCTTGGAAGCCTGATGGTGTGTGAAGTTAGTGAGCCAAATGGAGTTGTTCTCCCACAAGAACCACTCGGCTGATCCTTCTTCAATATGCCCTTCACCAACATGCAGTGTTTCCTTGATTGAATTAGCTCTCACACCAATATTTGCGTCTAGAGCCTTTGCATTGAGGGCTATCTGAAAACGGCTGTGGCGCTGAAGTTGCCTGTGAATGTGGAGTTGGTGGCATGTGAAATGCGCATGTGGAGCATTCGTTTGTGTGGGATGCTCTACCAGGTTCATTTCTGTCCTAGCCATACAAAGGGCACTAAGCATAGAGTGTGAAAACTGAGTTTCCTTGAGAGCTGCTTGGAAGCCTGATGGTGTGTGAAGTTAGTGAGCCAAATGGAGTTGTTCTCCCACAAGAACCACTCGGCTGATCCTTCTTCAATATGCCCTTCACCAACATGCAGTGTTTCCTTGATTGAATTAGCTCTCACACCAATATTTGCGTCTAGAGCCTTTGCATTGAGGGCTATCTGAAAACGGCTGTGGCGCTGAAGTTGCCTGTGAATGTGGAGTTGGTGGCATGTGAAACCCGCATGTGGAGCATTCGTTTGTGTGGGATGCTCTACCAGGTTCATTCCTAGATAATGCACTCAAAGGGCACTAAGCATAGAGTGTGAAAACTGAGTTTCCTTGAGAGCTGCTTGGAAGCCTGATGGTGTGTGAAGTTAGTGAGCCAAATGGAGTTGTTCTCCCACAAGAACCACTCGGCTGATCCTTCTTCAATATGCCCTTCACCAACATGCAGTGTTTCCTTGATTGAATTAGCTCTCACACCAATATTTGCGTCTAGAGCCTTTGCATTGAGGGCTATCTGAAAACGGCTGTGGCGCTGAAGTTGCCTGTGAATGTGGAGTTGGTGGCATGTGAAACCCGCATGTGGAGCATTCGTTTGTGTGGGATGCTGACCAAGCCTCATTTCATTCCTAGGCACACAAAGAGCACTAAGCATAGAGTGTGAAAACTGAGTTTCCTTGAGAGCTGCTTGGAAGCCTGATGGTGTGTGAAGTTAGTGAGCCAAATGGAGTTGTTCTCCCACAAGAACCACTCGGCTGATCCTTCTTCAATATGCCCTTCACCAACATGCAGTGTTTCCTTGATTGAATTAGCTCTCACACCAATATTTGCGTCTAGAGCCTTTGCATTGAGGGCTATCTGAAAACGGCTGTGGCGCTGAAGTTGCCTGTGAATGTGGAGTTGGTGGCATGTGAAACCCGCATGTGGAGCATTCGTTTGTGTGGGATGCTCTACCAGGTTCATTCCTAGATAATGCACTCAAAGGGCACTAAGCATAGAGTGTGAAAACTGAGTTTCCTTGAGAGCTGCTTGGAAGCCTGATGGTGTGTGAAGTTAGTGAGCCAAATGGAGTTGTTCTCCCACAAGAACCACTCGGCTGATCCTTCTTCAATATGCCCTTCACCAACATGCAGTGTTTCCTTGATTGAATTAGCTCTCACACCAATATTTGCGTCTAGAGCCTTTGCATTGAGGGCTATCTGAAAACGGCTGTGGCGCTGAAGTTGCCTGTGAATGTGGAGTTGGTGGCATGTGAAACCCGCATGTGGAGCATTCGTTTGTGTGGGATGCTCTACCAGGTTCCTTCCTAGATAATGCACTCAAAGGGCACTAAACATAGAGTGTGAAAACTGAGTTTCCTTGAGAGCTGCTTGGAAGCCTGATGGTGTGTGAAGTTAGTGAGCCAAATGGAGTTGTTCTCCCACAAGAACCACTCGGCTGATCCTTCTTCAATATGCCCTTCACCAACATGCAGTGTTTCCTTGATTGAATTAGCTCTCACACCAATATTTGCGTCTAGAGCCTTTGCATTGAGGGCTATCTGAAAACGGCTGTGGCGCTGAAGTTGCCTGTGAATGTGGAGTTGGTGGCATGTGAAACCCGCATGTGGAGCATTCGTTTGTGTGGGATGCTCTACCAGGTTCATTCCTAGATAATGCACTCAAAGGGCACTAAACATAGAGTGTGAAAACTGAGATTCCTTGAGAGCTGCTTGGAAGCCTGATGGTGTGTGAAGTTAGTGAGCCAAATGGAGTTGTTCTCCCACAAGAACCACTCGGCTGATCCTTCTTCAATATGCCCTTCACCAACATGCAGTGTTTCCTTGATTGAATTAGCTCTCACACCAATATTTGCGTCTAGAGCCTTTGCATTGAGGGCTATCTGAAAACGGCTGTGGCGCTGAAGTTGCCTGTGAATGTGGAGTTGGTGGCATGTGAAACCCGCATGTGGAGCATTCGTTTGTGTGGGATGCTGACCAAGCCTCATTTCATTCCTAGGCACACAAAGAGCACTAAGCATAGAGTGTGAAAACTGAGTTTCCTTGAGAGCTGCTTGGAAGCCTGATGGTGTGTGAAGTTAGTGAGCCAAATGGAGTTGTTCTCCCACAAGAACCACTCGGCTGATCCTTCTTCAATATGCCCTTCACCAACATGCAGTGTTTCCTTGATTGAATTAGCTCTCACACCAATATTTGCGTCTAGAGCCTTTGCATTGAGGGCTATCTGAAAACGGCTGTGGCGCTGAAGTTGCCTGTGAATGTGGAGTTGGTGGCATGTGAAACCCGCATGTGGAGCATTCGTTTGTGTGGGATGCTGATCAAGCTTCATTTCAGTCCTAGGCACACAAAGAGCACTAAGCATAGAGTGTGAAAACTGAGTTTCCTTGAGAGCTGCTTGGAAGCCTGATGGTGTGTGAAGTTAGTGAGACAAATGGAGTTGTTCTCCCACAAGAACCACTCGGCTGATCCTTCTTCAATATGCCCTTCACCAACATGCAGTGTTTCCTTGATTGAATTAGCTCTCACACCAATATTTGCGTCTAGAGCCTTTGCATTGAGGGCTATCTGAAAACGGCTGTGGCGCTGAAGTTGCCTGTGAATGTGGAGTTGTTGGCATGTGAAACCCGCATGTGGAGCATTCGTTTGTGTGGGATGCTGACCAAGCCTCATTTCATTCCTAGGCACACAAAGAGCACTAAGCATAGAGTGTGAAAACTGAGTTTCCTTGAGAGCTGCTTGGAAGCCTGATGGTGTGTGAAGTTAGTGAGCCAAATGGAGTTGTTCTCCCACAAGAACCACTCGGCTGATCGTTCTTCAATATGCCATTCACCAACATGCAGTGTTTCCTTGATTGAATTAGCTCTCACACCAATATTTGCGTCTAGAGCCTTTGCATTGAGGGCTATCTGAAAACGGCTGTGGCGCTGAAGTTGCCTGTGAATGTGGAGTTGGTGGCATGTGAAACCCGCATGTGGAGCATTCGTTTGTGTGGGATGCTCTACCAGGTTCATTCCTAGATAATGCACTCAAAGGGCACTAAACACAGAGTGTGAAAACTGAGTTTCCTTGAGAGCTGCTTGGAAGCCTGATGGTGTGTGAAGTTAGTGAGCCAAATGGAGTTGTTCTCCCACAAGAACCACTCGGCTGATCCTTCTTCAATCTGCCCTTCACCAACATGCAGTGTTTCCTTGATTGAATTAGCTCTCACACCAATATTTGCGTCTAGAGCCTTTGCATTGAGGGCTATCTGAAAACGGCTGTGGCGCTGAAGTTGCCTGTGAATGTGGAGTTGGTGGCATGTGAAACCCGCATGTGGAGCATTCGTTTGTGAGGGATGCTCTACCAGGTTCATTTCAGTCCTAGCCATACAAAGGGCACTAAGCATAGAGTGTGAAAACTGAGTTTCCTTGAGAGCTGCTTGGAAGCCTGATGGTGTGTGAAGTTAGTGAGCCAAATGGAGTTGTTCTCCCACAAGAACCACTCGGCTGATCCTTCTTCAATATGCCCTTCACCAACATGCAGTGTTTCCTTGATTGAATTAGCTCTCACACCAATATTTGCGTCTAGAGCCTTTGCATTGAGGGCTATCTGAAAACGGCTGTGGCGCTGAAGTTGCCTGTGAATGTGGAGTTGGTGGCATGTGAAACCCGCATGTGGAGCATTCGTTTATGTCGGAAGCTCACCAAGCTTCATTTCAGTCCTAGGCACTCAAAGGGCACTAAGCATAGAGTGTGAAAACTGAGTTTCCTTGAGAGCTGCTTGGAAGCCTGATGGTGTGTGAAGTTAGTGAGCCAAATGGAGTTGTTCTCCCACAAGAACCACTCGGCTGATCCTTCTTCAATATGCCCTTCACCAACATGCAGTGTTTCCTTGATTGAATTAGCTCTCACACCAATATTTGCGTCTAGAGCCTTTACATTGAGGGCTATCTGAAAACGGCTGTGGCGCTGAAGTTGCCTGTGAATGTGGAGTTGGTGGCATGTGAAATGCGCATGTGGAGCATTCGTTTGTGTGGGATGCTCTACCAGGTTCATTTCTGTCCTAGCCATACAAAGGGCACTAAGCATAGAGTGTGAAAACTGAGTTTCCTTGAGAGCTGCTTGGAAGCCTGATGGTGTGTGAAGTTAGTGAGCCAAATGGAGTTGTTCTCCCACAAGAACCACTCGGCTGATCCTTCTTCAATATGCCCTTCACCAACATGCAGTGTTTCCTTGATTGAATTAGCTCTCACACCAATATTTGCGTCTAGAGCCTTTGCATTGAGGGCTATCTGAAAACAGCTGTGGCGCTGAAGTTGCCTGTGAATGTGGAGTTGGTGGCATGTGAAATGCGCATGTGAAGCATTCGTTTGTGTGGGATGCTCTACCAGGTTCATTCCTAGATAATGCACTCAAAGGGCACTAAGCATAGAGTGTGAAAACTGAGTTTCCTTGAGAGCTGCTTGGAAGCCTGATGGTGTGTGAAGTTAGTGAGCCAAATGGAGTTGTTCTCCCACAAGAACCACTTGGCTGATCCTTCTTCAATATGCCCTTCACCAACATGCAGCGTTTCCTTGATTGAATTAGCTCTCACACCAATATTTGCGTCTAGAGCCTTTGCATTGAGGGCTATCTGAAAACGGCTGTGGCGCTGAAGTTGCCTGTGAATGTGGAGTTGGTGGCATGTGAAACCCGCATGTGGAGCATTCGTTTGTGTGGGATGCTGACCAAGCCTCATTTCATTCCTAGGCACACAAAGAGCACTAAGCATAGAGTGTGAAAACTGAGTTTCCTTGAGAGCTGCTTGGAAGCCTGATGGTGTGTGAAGTTAGTGAGCCAAATGGAGTTGTTCTCCCACAAGAACCACTCGGCTGATCCTTCTTCAATATGCCCTTCACCAACATGCAGTGTTTCCTTGATTGAATTAGCTCTCACACCAATATTTGCGTCTAGAGCCTTTGCATTGAGGGCTATCTGAAAACGGCTGTGGCGCTGAAGTTGCCTGTGAATGTGGAGTTGGTGGCATGTGAAACCCGCATGTGGAGCATTCGTTTGTGTGGGATGCTCTACCAGGTTCATTCCTAGATAATGCACTCAAAGGGCACTAAGCATAGAGTGTGAAAACTGAGTTTCCTTGAGAGCTGCTTGGAAGCCTGATGGTGTGTGAAGTTAGTGAGCCAAATGGAGTTGTTCTCCCACAAGAACCACTCGGCTGATCCTTCTTCAATATGCCCTTCACCAACATGCAGTGTTTCCTTGATTGAATTAGCTCTCACACCAATATTTGCGTCTAGAGCCTTTGCATTGAGGGCTATCTGAAAACGGCTGTGGCGCTGAAGTTGCCTGTGAATGTGGAGTTGGTGGCATGTGAAACCCGCATGTGGAGCATTCGTTTGTGTGGGATGCTCTACCAGGTTCATTCCTAGATAATGCACTCAAAGGGCACTAAGCATAGAGTATGAAAACTGAGTTTCCTTGAGAGCTGCTTGGAAGCCTGATGGTGTGTGAAGTTAGTGAGCCAAATGGAGTTGTTCTCCCACAAGAACCACTCGGCTGATCCTTCTTCAATATGCCCTTCACCAACATGCAGTGTTTCCTTGATTGAATTAGCTCTCACACCAATATTTGCGTCTAGAGCCTTTGCATTGAGGGCTATCTGAAAACGGCTGTGGCGCTGAAGTTGCCTGTGAATGTGGAGTTGTTGGCATGTGAAATGCGCATGTGGAGCATTCGTTTGTGTGGGATGCTCTACCAGGTTCATTTCTGTCCTAGCCATACAAAGGGCACTAAGCATAGAGTGTGAAAACTGAGTTTCCTTGAGAGCTGCTTGGAAGCCTGATGGTGTGTGAAGTTAGTGAGCCAAATGGAGTTGTTCTCCCACAAGAACCACTCGGCTGATCCTTCTTCAATATGCCCTTCACCAACATGCAGTGTTTCCTTGATTGAATTAGCTCTCACACCAATATTTGCGTCTAGAGCCTTTGCATTGAGGGCTATCTGAAAACAGCTGTGGCGCTGAAGTTGCCTGTGAATGTGGAGTTGGTGGCATGTGAAATGCGCATGTGAAGCATTCGTTTGTGTGGGATGCTCTACCAGGTTCATTCCTAGATAATGCACTCAAAGGGCACTAAGCATAGAGTGTGAAAACTGAGTTTCCTTGAGAGCTGCTTGGAAGCCTGATGGTGTGTGAAGTTAGTGAGCCAAATGGAGTTGTTCTCCCACAAGAACCACTCGGCTGATCCTTCTTCAATATGCCCTTCACCAACATGCAGCGTTTCCTTGATTGAATTAGCTCTCACACCAATATTTGCGTCTAGAGCCTTTGCATTGAGGGCTATCTGAAAACGGCTGTGGCGCTGAAGTTGCCTGTGAATGTGGAGTTGGTGGCATGTGAAACCCGCATGTGGAGCATTCGTTTGTGTGGGATGCTGACCAAGCCTCATTTCATTCCTAGGCACACAAAGAGCACTAAGCATAGAGTGTGAAAACTGAGTTTCCTTGAGAGCTGCTTGGAAGCCTGATGGTGTGTGAAGTTAGTGAGCCAAATGGAGTTGTTCTCCCACAAGAACCACTCGGCTGATCCTTCTTCAATATGCCCTTCACCAACATGCAGTGTTTCCTTGATTGAATTAGCTCTCACACCAATATTTGCGTCTAGAGCCTTTGCATTGAGGGCTATCTGAAAACGGCTGTGGCGCTGAAGTTGCCTGTGAATGTGGAGTTGGTGGCATGTGAAACCCGCATGTGGAGCATTCGTTTGTGTGGGATGCTCTACCAGGTTCATTCCTAGATAATGCACTCAAAGGGCACTAAGCATAGAGTGTGAAAACTGAGTTTCCTTGAGAGCTGCTTGGAAGCCTGATGGTGTGTGAAGTTAGTGAGCCAAATGGAGTTGTTCTCCCACAAGAACCACTCGGCTGATCCTTCTTCAATATGCCCTTCACCAACATGCAGTGTTTCCTTGATTGAATTAGCTCTCACACCAATATTTGCGTCTAGAGCCTTTGCATTGAGGGCTATCTGAAAACGGCTGTGGCGCTGAAGTTGCCTGTGAATGTGGAGTTGGTGGCATGTGAAACCCGCATGTGGAGCATTCGTTTGTGTGGGATGCTCTACCAGGTTCCTTCCTAGATAATGCACTCAAAGGGCACTAAGCATAGAGTGTGAAAACTGAGTTTCCTTGAGAGCTGCTTGGAAGCCTGATGGTGTGTGAAGTTAGTGAGCCAAATGGAGTTGTTCTCCCACAAGAACCACTCGGCTGATCCTTCTTCAATATGCCCTTCACCAACATGCAGTGTTTCCTTGATTGAATTAGCTCTCACACCAATATTTGCGTCTAGAGCCTTTGCATTGAGGGCTATCTGAAAACGGCTGTGGCGCTGAAGTTGCCTGTGAATGTGGAGTTGGTGGCATGTGAAACCCGCATGTGGAGCATTCGTTTGTGTGGGATGCTGACCAAGCCTCATTTCATTCCTAGGCACACAAAGAGCACTAAGCATAGAGTGTGAAAACTGAGTTTCCTTGAGAGCTGCTTGGAAGCCTGATGGTGTGTGAAGTTAGTGAGCCAAATGGAGTTGTTCTCCCACAAGAACCACTCGGCTGATCCTTCTTCAATATGCCCTTCACCAACATGCAGTGTTTCCTTGATTGAATTAGCTCTCACACCAATATTTGCGTCTAGAGCCTTTGCATTGAGGGCTATCTGAAAACGGCTGTGGCGCTGAAGTTGCCTGTGAATGTGGAGTTGGTGGCATGTGAAACCCGCATGTGGAGCATTCGTTTGTGTGGGATGCTGACCAAGCTTCATTTCAGTCCTAGGCACACAAAGAGCACTAAGCATAGAGTGTGAAAACTGAGTTTCCTTGAGAGCTGCTTGGAAGCCTGATGGTGTGTGAAGTTAGTGAGACAAATGGAGTTGTTCTCCCACAAGAACCACTCGGCTGATCCTTCTTCAATATGCCCTTCACCAACATGCAGTGTTTCCTTGATTGAATTAGCTCTCACACCAATATTTGCGTCTAGAGCCTTTGCATTGAGGGCTATCTGAAAACGGCTGTGGCGCTGAAGTTGCCTGTGAATGTGGAGTTGTTGGCATGTGAAACCCGCATGTGGAGCATTCGTTTGTGTGGGATGCTGACCAAGCCTCATTTCATTCCTAGGCACACAAAGAGCACTAAGCATAGAGTGTGAAAACTGAGTTTCCTTGAGAGCTGCTTGGAAGCCTGATGGTGTGTGAAGTTAGTGAGCCAAATGGAGTTGTTCTCCCACAAGAACCACTCGGCTGATCCTTCTTCAATATGCCATTCACCAACATGCAGTGTTTCCTTCATTGAATTAGCTCTCACACCAATATTTGCGTCTAGAGCCTTTGCATTGAGGGCTATCTGAAAACGGCTGTGGCGCTGAAGTTGCCTGTGAATCTGGAGTTGGTGGCATGTGAAACCCGCATGTGGAGCATTCGTTTGTGTGGGATGCTCTACCAGGTTCATTCCTAGATAATGCACTCAAAGGGCACTAAACATAGAGTGTGAAAACTGAGTTTCCTTGAGAGCTGCTTGGAAGCCTGATGGTGTGTGAAGTTAGTGAGCCAAATGGAGTTGTTCTCCCACAAGAACCACTCGGCTGATCCTTCTTCAATATGCCCTTCACCAACATGCAGTGTTTCCTTGATTGAATTAGCTCTCACACCAATATTTGCGTCTAGAGCCTTTGCATTGAGGGCTATCTGAAAACGGCTGTGGCGCTGAAGTTGCCTGTGAATGTGGAGTTGGTGGCATGTGAAACCCGCATGTGGAGCATTCGTTTGTGAGGGATGCTCTACCAGGTTCATTTCAGTCCTAGCCATACAAAGGGCACTAAGCATAGAGTGTGAAAACTGAGTTTCCTTGAGAGCTGCTTGGAAGCCTGATGGTGTGTGAAGTTAGTGAGCCAAATGGAGTTGTTCTCCCACAAGAACCACTCGGCTGATCCTTCTTCAATATGCCCTTCACCAACATGCAGTGTTTCCTTGATTGAATTAGCTCTCACACCAATATTTGCGTCTAGAGCCTTTGCATTGAGGGCTATCTGAAAACGGCTGTGGCGCTGAAGTTGCCTGTGAATGTGGAGTTGGTGGCATGTGAAACCCGCATGTGGAGCATTCGTTTATGTCGGAAGCTCACCAAGCTTCATTTCAGTCCTAGGCACTCAAAGGGCACTAAGCATAGAGTGTGAAAACTGAGTTTCCTTGAGAGCTGCTTGGAAGCCTGATGGTGTGTGAAGTTAGTGAGCCAAATGGAGTTGTTCTCCCACAAGAACCACTTGGCTGATCCTTCTTCAATATGCCCTTCACCAACATGCAGTGTTTCCTTGATTGAATTAGCTCTCACACCAATATTGGCGTCTAGAGCCTTTGCATTGAGGGCTATCTGAAAACGGTTGTGGCGCTGAAGTTGCCTGTGAATGTGGAGTTGGTGGCATGTGAAACCCGCATGTGGAGCATTCGTTTGTGTGGTATGCTCTACCAGGTTCATTCCTAGATAATGCACTCAAAGGGCACTAAGCATAGAGTGTGAAAACAGTTTCCTTGAGAGCTGCTTGGAAGCCTGATGGTGTGTGAAGTTAGTGAGCCAAATGGAGTTGTTCTCCCACAAGAACCACTCGGCTGATCCTTCTTCAATATGCCCTTCACCAACATGCAGTGTTTCCTTGATTGAATTAGCTCTCACACCAATATTTGCGTCTAGAGCCTTTGCATTGAGGGCTATCTGAAAACGGCTGTGGCGCTGAAGTTGCCTGTGAATGTGGAGTTGGTGGCATGTGAAACCCGCATGTGGAGCATTCGTTTGTGTGGGATGCTCTCCAAGTTTCATTTCAGTCCTAGGCACTCATAGGGCACTAAGCATAGAGTGTGAAAACTGAGTTTCCTTGAGAGCTGCTTGGAAGCCTGATGGTGTGTGAAGTTAGTGAGCCAAATGGAGTTGTTCTCCCACAAGAACCACTCGGCTGATCCTTCTTCAATATGCCCTTCACCAACATGCAGTGTTTCCTTGATTGAATTAGCTCTCACACCAATATTGGCGTCTAGAGCCTTTGCATTGAGGGCTATCTGAAAACGGTTGTGGCGCTGAAGTTGCCTGTGAATGTGGAGTTGGTGGCATGTGAAACCCGCATGTGGAGCATTCGTTTGTGTGGGATGCTCTACCAGGTTCATTCCTAGATAATGCACTCAAAGGGCACTAAGCATAGAGTGTGAAAACTGAGTTTCCTTGAGAGCTGCTTGGAAGCCTGATGGTGTGTGAAGTTAATGAGCCAAATGGAGTTGTTCTCCCACAAGAACCACTCGGCTGATCCTTTTTCAATATGCCCTTCACCAACATGCAGTGTTTCCTTGATTGAATTAGCTCTCACACCAATATTTGCGTCTAGAGCCTTTGCATTGAGGGCTATCTGAAAACGGCTGTGGCGCTGAAGTTGCCTGTGAATGTGGAGTTGGTGGCATGTGAAACCCGCATGTGGAGCATTCGTTTGTGTGGGATGCTGACCAACTTCATTTCAGTCCTAGGCACACAAAGAGCACTAAGCATAGAGTGTGAAAACTGAGTTTCCTTGAGAGCTGCTTGGAAGCCTGATGGTGTGTGAAGTTAGTGAGCCAAATGGAGTTGTTCTCCCACAAGAACCACTCGGCTGATCCTTCTTCAATATGCCCTTCACCAACATGCAGTGTTTCCTTGATTGAATTAGCTCTCACACCAATATTTGCGTCTAGAGCCTTTGCATTGAGGGCTATCTGAAAACGGTTGTGGCGCTGAAGTTGCCTGTGAATGTGGAGTTGGTGGCATGTGAAACCCGCATGTGGAGCATTCGTTTGTGTGGGATGCTCTACCAGGTTCCTTCCTAGATAATGCACTCAAAGGGCACTAAACATAGAGTGTGAAAACTGAGTTTCCTTGAGAGCTGCTTGGAAGCCTGATGGTGTGTGAAGTTAGTGAGCCAAATGGAGTTGTTCTCCCACAAGAACCACTCGGCTGATCCTTCTTCAATATGCCCTTCACCAACATGCAGTGTTTCCTTGATTGAATTAGCTCTCACACCAATATTTGCGTCTAGAGCCTTTGCATTGAGGGCTATCTGAAAACGGTTGTGGCGCTGAAGTTGCCTGTGAATGTGGAGTTGGTGGCATGTGAAACCCGCATGTGGAGCATTCGTTTGTGTGGGATGCTCTACCAGGTTCATTCCTAGATAATGCACTCAAAGGGCACTAAACATAGAGTGTGAAAACTGAGATTCCTTGAGAGCTGCTTGGAAGCCTGATGGTGTGTGAAGTTAGTGAGCCAAATGGAGTTGTTCTCCCACAAGAACCACTCGGCTGATCCTTCTTCAATATGCCCTTCACCAACATGCAGTGTTTCCTTGATTGAATTAGCTCTCACACCAATATTTGCGTCTAGAGCCTTTGCATTGAGGGCTATCTGAAAACGGCTGTGGCGCTGAAGTTGCCTGTGAATGTGGAGTTGGTGGCATGTGAAACCCGCATGTGGAGCATTCGTTTGTGTGGGATGCTGACCAAGCCTCATTTCAGTCCTAGGCACACAAAGAGCACTAAGCATAGAGTGTGAAAACTGAGTTTCCTTGAGAGCTGCTTGGAAGCCTGATGGTGTGTGAAGTTAGTGAGCCAAATGGAGTTGTTCTCCCACAAGAACCACTCGGCTGATCCTTCTTCAATATGCCCTTCACCAACATGCAGTGTTTCCTTGATTGAATTAGCTCTCACACCAATATTTGCGTCTAGAGCCTTTGCATTGAGGGCTATCTGAAAACAGCTGTGGCGCTGAAGTTGCCTGTGAATGTGGAGTTGGTGGCATGTGAAACCCGCATGTGGAGCATTCGTTTGTGTGGGATGCTGACCAAGCTTCATTTCAGTCCTAGGCACACAAAGAGCACTAAGCATAGAGTGTGAAAACTGAGTTTCCTTGAGAGCTGCTTGGAAGCCTGATGGTGTGTGAAGTTAGTGAGCCAAATGGAGTTGTTCTCCCACAAGAACCACTCGGCTGATCCTTCTTCAATCTGCCCTTCACCAACATGCAGTGTTTCCTTGATTGAATTAGCTCTCACACCAATATTTGCGTCTAGAGCCTTTGCATTGAGGGCTATCTGAAAACGGCTGTGGCGCTGAAGTTGCCTGTGAATGTGGAGTTGGTGGCATGTGAAACCCGCATGTGGAGCATTCGTTTGTGAGGGATGCTCTACCAGGTTCATTTCAGTCCTAGCCATACAAAGGGCACTAAGCATAGAGTGTGAAATCTGAGTTTCCTTGAGAGCTGCTTGGAAGCCTGATGGTGTGTGAAGTTAGTGAGCCAAATGGAGTTGTTCTCCCACAAGAACCACTCGGCTGATCCTTCTTCAATATGCCCTTCACCAACATGCAGTGTTTCCTTGATTGAATTAGCTCTCACACCAATATTTGCGTCTAGAGCCTTTGCATTGAGGGCTATCTGAAAACGGCTGTGGCGCTGAAGTTGCCTGTGAATGTGGAGTTGGTGGCATGTGAAACCAGCATGTGGAGCATTCGTTTATGTCGGAAGCTCACCAAGCTTCATTTCAGTCCTAGGCACTCAAAGGGCACTAAGCATAGAGTGTGAAAACTGAGTTTCCTTGAGAGCTGCTTGGAAGCCTGATGGTGTGTGAAGTTAGTGAGCCAAATGGAGTTGTTCTCCCACAAGAACCACTCGGCTGATCCTTCTTCAATATGCCCTTCACCAACATGCAGTGTTTCCTTGATTGAATTAGCTCTCACACCAATATTTGCGTCTAGAGCCTTTGCATTGAGGGCTATCTGAAAACGGCTGTGGCGCTGAAGTTGCCTGTGAATGTGGAGTTGGTGGCATGTGAAACCCGCATGTAGAGCATTCGTTTGTGTGGGATGCTCTACCAGGTTCATTCCTAGATAATGCACTCAAAGGGCACTAAGCATAGAGTGTGAAAACTGAGTTTCCTTGAGAGCTGTTTGGAAGCCTGATGGTGTGTGAAGTTAGTGAGCCAAATGGAGTTGTTCTCCCACAAGAACCACTCGGCTGATCCTTCTTCAATATGCCCTTCACCAACATGCAGTGTTTCCTTGATTGAATTAGCTCTCACACCAATATTTGCGTCTAGAGCCTTTGCATTGAGGGCTATCTGAAAACGGCTGTGGCGCTGAAGTTGCCTGTGAATGTGGAGTTGGTGGCATGTGAAACCCGCAAGTGGAGCATTCGTTTATGTGGGATGCTCACCAAGCTTCATTTCAGTCCTAGGCACTCAAAGGGCACTAAGCATAGAGTGTGAAAACTGAGTTTCCTTGAGAGCTGCTTGGAAGCCTGATGGTGTGTGAAGTTAGTGAGCCAAATGGAGTTGTTCTCCCACAAGAACCACTCGGCTGATCCTTCTTCAATATGCCCTTCACCAACATGCAGTGTTTCCTTGATTGAATTAGCTCTCACACCAATATTTGCGTCTAGAGCCTTTGCATTGAGGGCTATCTGAAAACGGCTGTGGCGCTGAAGTTGCCTGTGAATGTGGAGTTGGTGGCATGTGAAACCCGCAAGTGGAGCATTCGTTTATGTGGGATGCTCACCAAGCTTCATTTCAGTCCTAGGCACTCAAAGGGCACTAAGCATAGAGTGTGAAAACTGAGTTTCCTTGAGAGCTGCTTGGAAGCCTGATGGTGTGTGAAGTTAGTGAGCCAAATGGAGTTGTTCTCCCACAAGAACCACTCGGCTGATCCTTCTTCAATACGCCCTTCACCAACATGCAGTGTTTCCTTGATTAAATTAGCTCTCACACCAATATTTGCATCTAGAGCCTTTGCATTGAGGGCTATCTGAAAACGGCTGTGGCGCTGAAATTGCCTGTGAATGTGGAGTTGTTGGCATGTGAAACCCGCATGTGGAGCATTCATTTGTGTGGGATGCTCTACCAGGTTCATTTCAGTCCTAGGCACACAAAGAGCACTAAGCATAGAGTGTGAAAACTGAGTTTCCTTGAGAGCTGCTTGGAAGCCTGATGGTGTGTGAAGTTAGTGAGCCAAATGGAGTTGTTCTCCCACAAGAACCACTCGGCTGATCCTTCTTCAATATGCCCTTCACCAACATGCAGTGTTTCCTTGATTGACTTAGCTCTCACACCAATATTTGCGTCTAGAGCCTTTGCATTGAGGGCTATCTGAAAACGGCTGTGGCGCTGAAGTTGCCTGTGAATGTGGAGTTGGTGGCATGTGAAACCCGCATGTGGAGCATTCATTTGTGTGGGATGCTGACCAAGCTTCATTTCATTCCTAGGCACACAAAGAGCACTAAGCATAGAGTGTGAAAACTGAGTTTCCTTGAGAGCTGCTTGGAAGCCTGATGGTGTGTGAAGTTAGTGAGCCAAATGGAGTTGTTCTCCCACAAGAACCACTCGGCTGATCCTTCTTCAATATGCCCTTCACCAACATGCAGTGTTTCCTTGATTGAATTAGCTCTCACACCAATATTTGCGTCTAGAGCCGTTGCATTGAGGGCTATCTGAAAACGGCTGTGGCGCTGAAGTTGCCTGTGAATGTGGAGTTGGTGGCATGTGAAACCCGCATGTGGAGCATTCGTTTGTGTGGGATGCTGACCAAGCTTCATTTCAGTCCTAGGCACACAAAGAGCACTAAGCATAGAGTGTGAAAACTGAGTTTCCTTGAGAGCTGCTTGGAAGCCTGATGGTGTGTGAAGTTAGTGAGCCAAATGGAGTTGTTCTCCCACAAGAACCACTCGGCTGATCCTTCTTCAATATGCCCTTCACCAACATGCAGTGTTTCCTTGATTGAATTAGCTCTCACACCAATATTTGCGTCTAGAGCCTTTGCATTGAGGGCTATCTGAAAACAGCTGTGGCGCTGAAGTTGCCTGTGAATGTGGAGTTGGTGGCATGTGAAATGCGCATGTGAAGCATTCGTTTTTGTGGGATGCTCTACCAGGTTCATTCCTAGATAATGCACTCAAAGGGCACTAAGCATAGAGTGTGAAAACTGAGTTTCCTTGAGAGCTGCTTGGAAGCCTGATGGTGTGTGAAGTTAGTGAGCCAAATGGAGTTGTTCTCCCACAAGAACCACTCGGCTGATCCTTCTTCAATATGCCCTTCACCAACATGCAGCGTTTCCTTGATTGAATTAGCTCTCACACCAATATTTGCGTCTAGAGCCTTTGCATTGAGGGCTATCTGAAAACGGCTGTGGCGCTGAAGTTGCCTGTGAATGTGGAGTTGGTGGCATGTGAAACCCGCATGTGGAGCATTCGTTTGTGTGGGATGCTCTACCAGGTTCATTCCTAGATAATGCACACAAAGAGCACTAAGCATAGAGTGTGAAAACAGTTTCCTTGAGAGCTGCTTGGAAGCCTGATGGTGTGTGAAGTTAGTGAGCCAAATGGAGTTGTTCTCCCACAAGAACCACTCGGCTGATCCTTCTTCAATATGCCCTTCACCAACATGCAGTGTTTCCTTGATTGAATTAGCTCTCACACCAATATTTGCGTCTAGAGCCTTTGCATTGAGGGCTATCTGAAAACTGCTGTGGCGCTGAAGTTGCCTGTGAATGTGGAGTTGGTGGCATGTGAAACCCGCATGTGGAGCATTCGTTTGTGTGGGATGCTCTCCAAGCTTCATTTCAGTCCTAGGCACTCAAAGGGCACTAAGCATAGAGTGTGAAAACTGAGTTTCCTTGAGAGCTGCTTGGAAGCCTGATGGTGTGTGAAGTTAGTGAGCCAAATGGAGTTGTTCTCCCACAAGAACCACTCGGCTGATCCTTCTTCAATATGCCCTTCACCAACATGCAGTGTTTCCTTGCTTGAATTAGCTCTCACACCAATATTTGCGTCTAGAGCCTTTGCATTGAGGGCTATCTGAAAACGGCTGTGGCGCTGAAGTTGCCTGTGAATGTGGAGTTGGTGGCATGTGAAACCCGCATGTGGAGCATTCGTTTGTGTGGGATGCTGACCAAGCATCATTTCAGTCCTAGGCACACAAAGAGCACTAAGCATAGAGTGTGAAAACTGAGTTTCCTTGAGAGCTGCTTGGAAGCCTGATGGTGTGTGAAGTTAGTGAGCCAAATGGAGTTGTTCTCCCACAAGAACCACTCGGCTGATCCTTCTTCAATATGCCCTTCACCAACATGCAGTGTTTCCTTGATTGAATTAGCTCTCACACCAATATTGGCATCTAGAGCCGTTGCATTGAGGGCTATCTGAAAACGGCTGTGGCGCTGAAGTTGCCTGTGAATGTGGAGTTGGTGGCATGTGAAACCCGCATGTGGAGCATTCGTTTGTGTGGGATGCTCTACCAGGTTCATTCCTAGGTAATGCACTCAAAGGGCACTAAGCATAGAGTGTGAAAACTGAGTTTCCTTGAGAGCTGCTTGGAAGCCTGATGGTGTGTGAAGTTAGTGAGCCAAATGGAGTTGTTCTCCCACAAGAACCACTCGGCTGATCCTTCTTCAATATGCCCTTCACCAACATGCAGTGTTTCCTTGATTGAATTAGCTCTCACACCAATATTTGCGTCTAGAGCCTTTGCATTGAGGGCTATCTGAAAACAGCTGTGGCGCTGAAGTTGCCTGTGAATGTGGAGTTTGTGGCATGTGAAATACGCATGTGAAGCATTCGTTTGTGTGGGATGCTCTACCAGGTTCATTCCTAGATAATGCACTCAAAGGGCACTAAGCATAGAGTGTGAAAACTGAGTTTCCTTGAGAGCTGCTTGGAAGCCTGATGGTGTGTGAAGTTAGTGAGCCAAATGGAGTTGTTCTCCCACAAGAACCACTTGGCTGATCCTTCTTCAATATGCCCTTCACCAACATGCAGTGTTTCCTTGATTGAATTAGCTCTCACACCAATATTGGCGTCTAGAGCCTTTGCATTGAGGTCTATCTGAAAACGGTTGTGGCGCTGAAGTTGCCTGTGAATGTGGAGTTGGTGGCATGTGAAACCCGCATGTGGAGCATTCGTTTGTGTGGTATGCTCTACCAGGTTCATTCCTAGATAATGCACTCAAAGGGCACTAAGCATAGAGTGTGAAAACAGTTTCCTTGAGAGCTGCTTGGAAGCCTGATGGTGTGTGAAGTTAGTGAGCCAAATGGAGTTGTTCTCCCACAAGAACCACTCGGCTGATCCTTCTTCAATATGCCCTTCACCAACATGCAATGTTTCCTTGATTGAATTAGCTCTCACACCAATATTTGCGTCTAGAGCCTTTGCATTGAGGGCTATCTGAAAACGGCTGTGGCGCTGAAGTTGCCTGTGAATGTGGAGTTGGTGGCATGTGAAACCCGCATGTGGAGCATTCATTTGTGTGGGATGCTGACCAAGCTTCATTTCAGTCCTAGGCACTCATAGGGCACTAAGCATAGAGTGTGAAAACTGAGTTTCCTTAAGAGCTGCTTGGAAGCCTGATGGTGTGTGAAGTTAGTGAGCCAAATGGAGTTGTTCTCCCACAAGAACCACTCGGCTGATCCTTCTTCAATATGCCCTTCACCAACATGCAGTGTTTCCTTGATTGAATTAGCTCTCACACCAATATTTGCGTCTAGAGCCTTTGCATTGAGGGCTATCTGAAAACGGTTGTGGCGCTGAAGTTGCCTGTGAATGTGGAGTTGGTGGCATGTGAAACCCGCATGTGGAGCATTCGTTTGTGTGGGATGCTCTACCAGGTTCATTCCTAGATAATGCACTCAAAGGGCACTAAGCATAGAGTGTGAAAACTGAGTTTCCTTGAGAGCTGCTTGGAAGCCTGATGGTGTGTGAAGTTAATGAGCCAAATGGAGTTGTTCTCCCACAAGAACCACTCGGCTGATCCTTCTTCAATATGCCCTTCACCAACATGCAGTGTTTCCTTGATTGAATTAGCTCTCACACCAATATTTGCGTCTAGAGCCTTTGCATTGAGGGCTATCTGAAAACGGCTGTGGCGCTGAAGTTGCCTGTGAATGTGGAGTTGGCGGCATGTGAAACCCGCATGTGGAGCATTCGTTTGTGTGGGATGCTGACCAAGCTTCATTTCAGTCCTAGGCACACAAATAGCACTAAGCATAGAGTGTGAAAACTGAGTTTCCTTGAGAGCTGCTTGGAAGCCTGATGGTGTGTGAAGTTAGTGAGCCAAATGGAGTTGTTCTCCCACAAGAACCACTCGGCTGATCCTTCTTCAATATGCCCTTCACCAACATGCAGTGTTTCCTTGATTGAATTAGCTCTCACACCAATATTTGCGTCTAGAGCCTTTGCATTGAGGGCTATCTGAAAACAGCTGTGGCGCTGAAGTTGCCTGTGAATGTGGAGTTGGTGGCATGTGAAACCCGCATGTGGAGCATTCGTTTGTGTGGGATGCTCTACCAGGTTCATTCCTAGATAATGCACTCAAAGGGCACTAAGCATAGAGTGTGAAAACTGAGTTTCCTTGAGAGCTGCTTGGAAGCCTGATGGTGTGTGAAGTTAGTGAGCCAAATGGAGTTGTTCTCCCACAAGAACCACTCGGCTGATCCTTCTTCAATATGCCCTTCACCAACATGCAGTGTTTCCTTGATTGAATTAGCTCTCACACCAATATTTGCGTCTAGAGCCTTTGCATTGAGGGCTATCTGAAAACGGCTGTGGCGCTGAAGTTGCCTGTGAATGTGGAGTTGGTGGCATGTGAAACCCGCATGTGGAGCATTCGTTTGTGTGGGATGCTCTACCAGGTTCATTTCAGTCCTAGCCATACAAAGGGCACTAAGCATAGAGTGTGAAAACTGAGTTTCCTTGAGAGCTGCTTGGAAGCCTGATGGTGTGTGAAGTTAGTGAGCCAAATGGAGTTGTTCTCCCACAAGAACCACTCGACTGATCCTTCTTCAATATGCCCTTCACCAACATGCAGTGTTTCCTTGATTGAATTAGCTCTCACACCAATATTTGCGTCTAGAGCCTTTGCATTGAGGGCTATCTGAAAACGGCTGTGGCGCTGAAGTTGCCTGTGAATGTGGAGTTGGTGGCATGTGAAACCCGCATGTGGAGCATTCGTTTGTGTGGGATGCTCTCCAAGCTTCATTTCAGTCCTAGGCACTCAAAGTGCACTAAGCATAGAGTGTGAAAACTGAGTTTCCTTGAGAGCTGCTTGGAAGCCTGATGGTGTGTGAAGTTAGTGAGCCAAATGGAGTTGTTCTCCCACAAGAACCACTCGGCTGATCCTTCTTCAATATGCCCTTCACCAACATGCAGTGTTTCCTTGATTGAATTAGCTCTCACACCAATATTGGCGTCTAGAGCCTTTGCATTGAGGGCTATCTGAAAACGGCTGTGGCGCTGAAGTTGCCTGTGAATGTGGAGTTGGTGGCATGTGAAACCCGCATGTGGAGCATTCATTTGTGTGGGATGCTCTACCAGGTTCATTCCTAGATAATGCACTCAAAGGGCACTAAACATAGAGTGTGAAAACTGAGTTTCCTTGAGAGCTGCTTGGAAGCCTGATGGTGTGTGAAGTTAGTGAGCCAAATGGAGTTGTTCTCCCACAAGAACCACTCGGCTGATCCTTCTTCAATATGCCCTTCACCAACATGCAGTGTTTCCTTGATTGAATTAGCTCTCACACCAATATTTGCGTCTAGAGCCTTTGCATTGAGGGCTATCTGAAAACGGCTGTGGCGCTGAAGTTGCCTGTGAATGTGGAGTTGGTGGCATGTGAAACCCGCATGTGGAGCATTCGTTTGTGTGGGATGCTCTCCAAGCTTCATTTCAGTCCTAGGCACTCAAAGGGCACTAAGCATAGAGTGTGAAAACTGAGTTTCCTTGAGAGCTGCTTGGAAGCCTGATGGTGTGTGAAGTTAGTGAGCCAAATGGAGTTGTTCTCCCACAAGAACCACTCGGCTGATCCTTCTTCAATATGCCCTTCACCAACATGCAGTGTTTCCTTGATTGAATTAGCTCTCACACCAATATTGGCGTCTAGAGCCTTTGCATTGAGGGCTATCTGAAAACGGTTGTGGCGCTGAAGTTGCCTGTGAATGTGGAGTTGGTGGCATGTGAAACCCGCATGTGGAGCATTCGTTTGTGTGGTATGCTCTACCAGGTTCATTCCTAGATAATGCACTCAAAGGGCACTAAGCATAGAGTGTGAAAACTGAGTTTCCTTGAGAGCTGCTTGGAAGCCTGATGGTGTGTGAAGTTAGTGAGCCAAATGGAGTTGTTCTCCCACAAGAACCACTCGGCTGATCCTTTTTCAATATGCCCTTCACCAACATGCAGTGTTTCCTTGATTGAATTAGCTCTCACACCAATATTTGCGTCTAGAGCCTTTGCATTGAGGGCTATCTGAAAACGGCTGTGGCGCTGAAGTTGCCTGTGAATGTGTTGTTGTTGGCATGTGAAACCCGCATGTGGAGCATTCGTTTGTGTGGGATGCTGACCAAGCTTCATTTCAGTCCTAGGCACACAAAGAGCACTAAGCATAGAGTGTGAAAACTGAGTTTCCTTGAGAGCTGCTTGGAAGCCTGAGGTGTGTGAAGTTAGTGAGCCAAATGGAGTTGTTCTCCCACAAGAACCACTCGGCTGATCCTTCTTCAATATGCCCTTCACCAACATGCAGTGTTTCCTTGATTGAATTAGCTCTCACACCAATATTTGCGTCTAGAGCCTTTGCATTGAGGGCTATCTGAAAACAGCTGTGGCGCTGAAGTTGCCTGTGAATGTGGAGTTGGTGGCATGTGAAACCCGCATGTGGAGCATTCGTTTGTGTGGTATGCTCTACCAGGTTCATTCCTAGATAATGCACTCAAAGGGCACTAAGCATAGAGTGTGAAAACTGAGTTTCCTTGAGAGCTGCTTGGAAGCCTGATGGTGTGTGAAGTTAGTGAGCCAAATGGAGTTGTTCTCCCACAAGAACCACTCGGCTGATCCTTCTTCAATATGCCCTTCACCAACATGCAGTGTTTCCTTGATTGAATTAGCTCTCACACCAATATTTGCGTCTAGAGCCTTTGCATTGAGGGCTATCTGAAAACGGCTGTGGCGCTGAAGTTGCCTGTGAATGTGGAGTTGGTGGCATGTGAAACCCGCATGTGGAGCATTCGTTTGTGTGGGATGCTCTACCAGGTTCATTTCAGTCCTAGCCATACAAAGGGCACTAAGCATAGAGTGTGAAAACTGAGTTTCCTTGAGAGCTGCTTGGAAGCCTGATGGTGTGTGAAGTTAGTGAGCCAAATGGAGTTGTTCTCCCACAAGAACCACTCGACTGATCCTTCTTCAATATGCCCTTCACCAACATGCAGTGTTTCCTTGATTGAATTAGCTCTCACACCAATATTGGCGTCTAGAGCCTTTGCATTGAGGGCTATCTGAAAACGGCTGTGGCGCTGAAGTTGCCTGTGAATGTGGAGTTGGTGGCATGTGAAACCCGCATGTGGAGCATTCGTTTGTGTGGGATGCTCTACCAGGTTCATTTCAGTCCTAGGCACTCAAAGGGCACTAAGCATAGAGTGTGAAAACTGAGTTTCCTTGAGAGCTGCTTGGAAGCCTGATGGTGTGTGAAGTTAGTGAGCCAAATGGAGTTGTTCTCCCACAAGAACCACTCGGCTGATCCTTCTTCAATATGCCCTTCACCAACATGCAGTGTTTCCTTGATTGAATTAGCTCTCACACCAATATTGGCGTCTAGAGCCTTTGCATTGAGGGCTATCTGAAAACGGCTGTGGCGCTGAAGTTGCCTGTGAATGTGGAGTTGGTGGCATGTGAAACCCGCATGTGGAGCATTCGTTTGTGTGGGATGCTCTACCAGGTTCATTCCTAGATAATGCACTCAAAGGGCACTAAACATAGAGTGTGAAAACTGAGTTTCCTTGAGAGCTGCTTGGAAGCCTGATGGTGTGTGAAGTTAGTGAGCCAAATGGAGTTGTTCTCCCACAAGAACCACTCGGCTGATCCTTCTTCAATATGCCCTTCACCAACATGCAGTGTTTCCTTGATTGAATTAGCTCTCACACCAATATTTGCGTCTAGAGCCTTTGCATTGAGGGCTATCTGAAAACGGCTGTGGCGCTGAAGTTGCCTGTGAATGTGGAGTTGGTGGCATGTGAAACCCGCATGTGGAGCATTCGTTTGTGTGGGATGCTCTCCAAGCTTCATTTCAGTCCTAGGCACTCAAAGGGCACTAAGCATAGAGTGTGAAAACTGAGTTTCCTTGAGAGCTGCTTGGAAGCCTGATGGTGTGTGAAGTTAGTGAGCCAAATGGAGTTGTTCTCCCACAAGAACCACTCGGCTGATCCTTCTTCAATATGCCCTTCACCAACATGCAGTGTTTCCTTGATTGAATTAGCTCTCACACCAATATTTGCGTCTAGAGCCTTTGCATTGAGGGCTATCTGAAAACGGCTGTGGCGCTGAAGTTGCCTGTGAATGTGGAGTTGGCGGCATGTGAAACCCGCATGTGGAGCATTCGTTTGTGTGGGATGCTCTACCAGGTTCATTTCAGTCCTAGGCACTCAAAGGGCACTAAGCATAGAGTGTGAAAACTGAGTTTCCTTGAGAGCTGCTTGGAAGCCTGATGGTGTGTGAAGTTAGTGAGCCAAATGGAGTTGTTCTCCCACAAGAACCACTCGGCTGATCCTTCTTCAATATGCCCTTCACCAACATGCAGTGTTTCCTTGATTGAATTAGCTCTCACACCAATATTTGCGTCTAGAGCCTTTGCATTGAGGGCTATCTGAAAACGGCTGTGGCGCTGAAGTTGCCTGTGAATGTGGAGTTGGTGGCATGTGAAACCCGCATGTGGAGCATTCGTTTGTGTGGGATGCTCTCCAAGCTTCATTTCAGTCCTAGGCACTCAAAGGGCACTAAGCATAGAGTGTGAAAACTGAGTTTCCTTGAGAGCTGCTTGGAAGCCTGATGGTGTGTGAAGTTAGTGAGCCAAATGGAGTTGTTCTCCCACAAGAACCACTCGGCTGATCCTTCTTCAATATGCCCTTCACCAACATGCAGTGTTTCCTTGATTGAATTAGCTCTCACACCAATATTGGCGTCTAGAGCCTTTGCATTGAGGGCTATCTGAAAACGGCTGTGGCGCTGAAGTTGCCTGTGAATGTGGAGTTGGCGGCATGTGAAACCCGCATGTGGAGCATTCGTTTGTGTGGGATGCTCTACCAGGTTCATTTCAGTCCTAGCCATACAAAGGGCACTAAGCATAGAGTGTGAAAACTGAGTTTCCTTGAGAGCTGCTTGGAAGCCTGATGGTGTGTGAAGTTAGTGAGCTAAATGGAGTTGTTCTCCCACAAGAACCACTCGGCTGATCCTTCTTCAATATGCCCTTCACCAACATGCAGTGTTTCCTTGATTGAATTAGCTCTCACACCAATATTTGCGTCTAGAGCCTTTGCATTGAGGGCTATCTGAAAACGGCTGTGGCGCTGAAGTTGCCTGTGAATGTGGAGTTGGTGGCATGTGAAACCCGCATGTGGAGCATTCGTTTGTGTGGGATGCTCTACCAGGTTCATTTCAGTCCTAGCCATACAAAGGGCACTAAGCATAGAGTGTGAAAACTGAGTTTCCTTGAGAGCTGCTTGGAAGCCTGATGGTGTGTGAAGTTAGTGAGCCAAATGGAGTTGTTCTCCCACAAGAACCACTCGACTGATCCTTCTTCAATATGCCCTTCACCAACATGCAGTGTTTCCTTGATTGAATTAGCTCTCACACCAATATTTGCGTCTAGAGCCTTTGCATTGAGGGCTATCTGAAAACGGCTGTGGCGCTGAAGTTGCCTGTGAATGTGGAGTTGGTGGCATGTGAAACCCGCATGTGGAGCATTCGTTTGTGTGGGATGCTCTCCAAGCTTCATTTCAGTCCTAGGCACTCAAAGTGCACTAAGCATAGAGTGTGAAAACTGAGTTTCCTTGAGAGCTGCTTGGAAGCCTGATGGTGTGTGAAGTTAGTGAGCCAAATGGAGTTGTTCTCCCACAAGAACCACTCGGCTGATCCTTCTTCAATATGCCCTTCACCAACATGCAGTGTTTCCTTGATTGAATTAGCTCTCACACCAATATTGGCGTCTAGAGCCTTTGCATTGAGGGCTATCTGAAAACGGCTGTGGCGCTGAAGTTGCCTGTGAATGTGGAGTTGGTGGCATGTGAAACCCGCATGTGGAGCATTCGTTTGTGTGGGATGCTCTACCAGGTTCATTCCTAGATAATGCACTCAAAGGGCACTAAACATAGAGTGTGAAAACTGAGTTTCCTTGAGAGCTGCTTGGAAGCCTGATGGTGTGTGAAGTTAGTGAGCCAAATGGAGTTGTTCTCCCACAAGAACCACTCGGCTGATCCTTCTTCAATATGCCCTTCACCAACATGCAGTGTTTCCTTGATTGAATTAGCTCTCACACCAATATTTGCGTCTAGAGCCTTTGCATTGAGGGCTATCTGAAAACGGCTGTGGCGCTGAAGTTGTCTGTGAATGTGGAGTTGGTGGCATGTGAAACCCGCATGTGGAGCATTCGTTTGTGTGGGATGCTCTCCAAGCTTCATTTCAGTCCTAGGCACTCAAAGGGCACTAAGCATAGAGTGTGAAAACTGAGTTTCCTTGAGAGCTGCTTGGAAGCCTGATGGTGTGTGAAGTTAGTGAGCCAAATGGAGTTGTTCTCCCACAAGAACCACTCGGCTGATCCTTCTTCAATATGCCCTTCACCAACATGCAGTGTTTCCTTGATTGAATTAGCTCTCACACCAATATTGGCGTCTAGAGCCTTTGCATTGAGGGCTATCTGAAAACGGTTGTGGCGCTGAAGTTGCCTGTGAATGTGGAGTTGGTGGCATGTGAAACCCGCATGTGGAGCATTCGTTTGTGTGGTATGCTCTACCAGGTTCATTCCTAGATAATGCACTCAAAGGGCACTAAGCATAGAGTGTGAAAACTGAGTTTCCTTGAGAGCTGCTTGGAAGCCTGATGGTGTGTGAAGTTAGTGAGCCAAATGGAGTTGTTCTCCCACAAGAACCACTCGGCTGATCCTTTTTCAATATGCCCTTCACCAACATGCAGTGTTTCCTTGATTGAATTAGCTCTCACACCAATATTTGCGTCTAGAGCCTTTGCATTGAGGGCTATCTGAAAACGGCTGTGGCGCTGAAGTTGCCTGTGAATGTGTTGTTGTTGGCATGTGAAACCCGCATGTGGAGCATTCGTTTGTGTGGGATGCTGACCAAGCTTCATTTCAGTCCTAGGCACACAAAGAGCACTAAGCATAGAGTGTGAAAACTGAGTTTCCTTGAGAGCTGCTTGGAAGCCTGATGGTGTGTGAAGTTAGTGAGCCAAATGGAGTTGTTCTCCCACAAGAACCACTCGGCTGATCCTTCTTCAATATGCCCTTCACCAACATGCAGTGTTTCCTTGATTGAATTAGCTCTCACACCAATATTTGCGTCTAGAGCCTTTGCATTGAGGGCTATCTGAAAACAGCTGTGGCGCTGAAGTTGCCTGTGAATGTGGAGTTGGTGGCATGTGAAACCCGCATGTGGAGCATTCGTTTGTGTGGTATGCTCTACCAGGTTCATTCCTAGATAATGCACTCAAAGGGCACTAAGCATAGAGTGTGAAAACTGAGTTTCCTTGAGAGCTGCTTGGAAGCCTGATGGTGTGTGAAGTTAGTGAGCCAAATGGAGTTGTTCTCCCACAAGAACCACTCGGCTGATCCTTCTTCAATATGCCCTTCACCAACATGCAGTGTTTCCTTGATTGAATTAGCTCTCACACCAATATTTGCGTCTAGAGCCTTTGCATTGAGGGCTATCTGAAAACGGCTGTGGCGCTGAAGTTGCCTGTGAATGTGGAGTTGGTGGCATGTGAAACCCGCATGTGGAGCATTCGTTTGTGTGGGATGCTCTACCAGGTTCATTTCAGTCCTAGCCATACAAAGGGCACTAAGCATAGAGTGTGAAAACTGAGTTTCCTTGAGAGCTGCTTGGAAGCCTGATGGTGTGTGAAGTTAGTGAGCCAAATGGAGTTGTTCTCCCACAAGAACCACTCGACTGATCCTTCTTCAATATGCCCTTCACCAACATGCAGTGTTTCCTTGATTGAATTAGCTCTCACACCAATATTGGCGTCTAGAGCCTTTGCATTGAGGGCTATCTGAAAACGGCTGTGGCGCTGAAGTTGCCTGTGAATGTGGAGTTGGTGGCATGTGAAACCCGCATGTGGAGCATTCGTTTGTGTGGGATGCTCTACCAGGTTCATTTCAGTCCTAGGCACTCAAAGGGCACTAAGCATAGAGTGTGAAAACTGAGTTTCCTTGAGAGCTGCTTGGAAGCCTGATGGTGTGTGAAGTTAGTGAGCCAAATGGAGTTGTTCTCCCACAAGAACCACTCGGCTGATCCTTCTTCAATATGCCCTTCACCAACATGCAGTGTTTCCTTGATTGAATTAGCTCTCACACCAATATTTGCGTCTAGAGCCTTTGCATTGAGGGCTATCTGAAAACGGCTGTGGCGCTGAAGTTGCCTGTGAATGTGGAGTTGGTGGCATGTGAAACCCGCATGTGGAGCATTCGTTTGTGTGGGATGCTCTCCAAGCTTCATTTCAGTCCTAGGCACTCAAAGGGCACTAAGCATAGAGTGTGAAAACTGAGTTTCCTTGAGAGCTGCTTGGAAGCCTGATGGTGTGTGAAGTTAGTGAGCCAAATGGAGTTGTTCTCCCACAAGAACCACTCGGCTGATCCTTCTTCAATATGCCCTTCACCAACATGCAGTGTTTCCTTGATTGAATTAGCTCTCACACCAATATTTGCGTCTAGAGCCTTTGCATTGAGGGCTATCTGAAAACGGCTGTGGCGCTGAAGTTGCCTGTGAATGTGGAGTTGGTGGCATGTGAAACCCGCATGTGGAGCATTCGTTTGTGTGGGATGCTCTCCAAGCTTCATTTCAGTCCTAGGCACTCAAAGGGCACTAAGCATAGAGTGTGAAAACTGAGTTTCCTTGAGAGCTGCTTGGAAGCCTGATGGTGTGTGAAGTTAGTGAGCCAAATGGAGTTGTTCTCCCACAAGAACCACTCGGCTGATCCTTCTTCAATATGCCCTTCACCAACATGCAGTGTTTCCTTGATTGAATTAGCTCTCACACCAATATTTGCGTCTAGAGCCTTTGCATTGAGGGCTATCTGAAAACGGCTGTGGCGCTGAAGTTGCCTGTGAATGTGGAGTTGGCGGCATGTGAAACCCGCATGTGGAGCATTCGTTTGTGTGGGATGCTCTACCAGGTTCATTTCAGTCCTAGGCACTCAAAGGGCACTAAGCATAGAGTGTGAAAACTGAGTTTCCTTGAGAGCTGCTTGGAAGCCTGATGGTGTGTGAAGTTAGTGAGCCAAATGGAGTTGTTCTCCCACAAGAACCACTCGGCTGATCCTTCTTCAATATGCCCTTCACCAACATGCAGTGTTTCCTTGATTGAATTAGCTCTCACACCAATATTTGCGTCTAGAGCCTTTGCATTGAGGGCTATCTGAAAACGGCTGTGGCGCTGAAGTTGCCTGTGAATGTGGAGTTGGTGGCATGTGAAACCCGCATGTGGAGCATTCGTTTGTGTGGGATGCTCTCCAAGCTTCATTTCAGTCCTAGGCACTCAAAGGGCACTAAGCATAGAGTGTGAAAACTGAGTTTCCTTGAGAGCTGCTTGGAAGCCTGATGGTGTGTGAAGTTAGTGAGCCAAATGGAGTTGTTCTCCCACAAGAACCACTCGGCTGATCCTTCTTCAATATGCCCTTCACCAACATGCAGTGTTTCCTTGATTGAATTAGCTCTCACACCAATATTGGCGTCTAGAGCCTTTGCATTGAGGGCTATCTGAAAACGGCTGTGGCGCTGAAGTTGCCTGTGAATGTGGAGTTGGTGGCATGTGAAACCCGCATGTGGAGCATTCGTTTGTGTGGGATGCTCTACCAGGTTCATTCCTAGATAATGCACTCAAAGGGCACTAAACATAAAGTGTGAAAACTGAGTTTCCTTGAGAGCTGCTTGGAAGCCTGATGGTGTGTGAAGTTAGTGAGCCAAATGGAGTTGTTCTCCCACAAGAACCACTCGGCTGATCCTTCTTCAATATGCCCTTCACCAACATGCAGTGTTTCCTTGATTGAATTAGCTCTCACACCAATATTTGCGTCTAGAGCCTTTGCATTGAGGGCTATCTGAAAATGGCTGTGGCGCTGAAGTTGCCTGTGAATGTGGAGTTGGTGGCATGTGAAACCCGCATGTGGAGCATTCGTTTGTGTGGGATGCTCTCCAAGCTTCATTTCAGTCCTAGGCACTCAAAGGGCACTAAGCATAGAGTGTGAAAACTGAGTTTCCTTGAGAGCTGCTTGGAAGCCTGATGGTGTGTGAAGTTAGTGAGCCAAATGGAGTTGTTCTCCCACAAGAACCACTCGGCTGATCCTTCTTCAATATGCCCTTCACCAACATGCAGTGTTTCCTTGATTGAATTAGCTCTCACACCAATATTTGCGTCTAGAGCCTTTGCATTGAGGGCTATCTGAAAACGGCTGTGGCGCTGAAGTTGCCTGTGAATGTGGAGTTGGCGGCATGTGAAACCCGCATGTGGAGCATTCGTTTGTGTGGGATGCTCTACCAGGTTCATTTCAGTCCTAGCCATACAAAGGGCACTAAGCATAGAGTGTGAAAACTGAGTTTCCTTGAGAGCTGCTTGGAAGCCTGATGGTGTGTGAAGTTAGTGAGCCAAATGGAGTTGTTCTCCCACAAGAACCACTCGGCTGATCCTTCTTCAATATGCCCTTCACCAACATGCAGTGTTTCCTTGATTGAATTAGCTCTCACACCAATATTTGCGTCTAGAGCCTTTGCATTGAGGGCTATCTGAAAACGGCTGTGGCGCTGAAGTTGCCTGTGAATGTGGAGTTGGCGGCATGTGAAACCCGCATGTGGAGCATTCGTTTGTGTGGGATGCTCTACCAGGTTCATTTCAGTCCTAGCCATACAAAGGGCACTAAGCATAGAGTGTGAAAACTGAGTTTCCTTGAGAGCTGCTTGGAAGCCTGATGGTGTGTGAAGTTAGTGAGCCAAATGGAGTTGTTCTCCCACAAGAACCACTCGGCTGATCCTTCTTCAATATGCCCTTCACCAACATGCAGTGTTTCCTTGATTGAATTAGCTCTCACACCAATATTTGCGTCTAGAGCCTTTGCATTGAGGGCTATCTGAAAACGGCTGTGGCGCTGAAGTTGCCTGTGAATGTGGAGTTGGTGGCATGTGAAACCCGCATGTGGAGCATTCGTTTGTGTGGGATGCTCTCCAAGCTTCATTTCAGTCCTAGGCACTCAAAGGGCACTAAGCATAGAGTGTGAAAACTGAGTTTCCTTGAGAGCTGCTTGGAAGCCTGATGGTGTGTGAAGTTAGTGAGCCAAATGGAGTTGTTCTCCCACAAGAACCACTCGGCTGATCCTTCTTCAATATGCCCTTCACCAACATGCAGTGTTTCCTTGATTGAATTAGCTCTCACACCAATATTTGCGTCTAGAGCCTTTGCATTGAGGGCTATCTGAAAACGGCTGTGGCGCTGAAGTTGCCTGTGAATGTGGAGTTGGCGGCATGTGAAACCCGCATGTGGAGCATTCGTTTGTGTGGGATGCTCTACCAGGTTCATTTCAGTCCTAGGCACTCAAAGGGCACTAAGCATAGAGTGTGAAAACTGAGTTTCCTTGAGAGCTGCTTGGAAGCCTGATGGTGTGTGAAGTTAGTGAGCCAAATGGAGTTGTTCTCCCACAAGAACCACTCGGCTGATCCTTCTTCAATATGCCCTTCACCAACATGCAGTGTTTCCTTGATTGAATTAGCTCTCACACCAATATTTGCGTCTAGAGCCTTTGCATTGAGGGCTATCTGAAAACGGCTGTGGCGCTGAAGTTGCCTGTGAATGTGGAGTTGGTGGCATGTGAAACCCGCATGTGGAGCATTCGTTTGTGTGGGATGCTCTCCAAGCTTCATTTCAGTCCTAGGCACTCAAAGGGCACTAAGCATAGAGTGTGAAAACTGAGTTTCCTTGAGAGCTGCTTGGAAGCCTGATGGTGTGTGAAGTTAGTGAGCCAAATGGAGTTGTTCTCCCACAAGAACCACTCGGCTGATCCTTCTTCAATATGCCCTTCACCAACATGCAGTGTTTCCTTGATTGAATTAGCTCTCACACCAATATTGGCGTCTAGAGCCTTTGCATTGAGGGCTATCTGAAAACGGCTGTGGCGCTGAAGTTGCCTGTGAATGTGGAGTTGGTGGCATGTGAAACCCGCATGTGGAGCATTCGTTTGTGTGGGATGCTCTACCAGGTTCATTCCTAGATAATGCACTCAAAGGGCACTAAACATAAAGTGTGAAAACTGAGTTTCCTTGAGAGCTGCTTGGAAGCCTGATGGTGTGTGAAGTTAGTGAGCCAAATGGAGTTGTTCTCCCACAAGAACCACTCGGCTGATCCTTCTTCAATATGCCCTTCACCAACATGCAGTGTTTCCTTGATTGAATTAGCTCTCACACCAATATTTGCGTCTAGAGCCTTTGCATTGAGGGCTATCTGAAAATGGCTGTGGCGCTGAAGTTGCCTGTGAATGTGGAGTTGGTGGCATGTGAAACCCGCATGTGGAGCATTCGTTTGTGTGGGATGCTCTCCAAGCTTCATTTCAGTCCTAGGCACTCAAAGGGCACTAAGCATAGAGTGTGAAAACTGAGTTTCCTTGAGAGCTGCTTGGAAGCCTGATGGTGTGTGAAGTTAGTGAGCCAAATGGAGTTGTTCTCCCACAAGAACCACTCGGCTGATCCTTCTTCAATATGCCCTTCACCAACATGCAGTGTTTCCTTGATTGAATTAGCTCTCACACCAATATTTGCGTCTAGAGCCTTTGCATTGAGGGCTATCTGAAAACGGCTGTGGCGCTGAAGTTGCCTGTGAATGTGGAGTTGGCGGCATGTGAAACCCGCATGTGGAGCATTCGTTTGTGTGGGATGCTCTACCAGGTTCATTTCAGTCCTAGCCATACAAAGGGCACTAAGCATAGAGTGTGAAAACTGAGTTTCCTTGAGAGCTGCTTGGAAGCCTGATGGTGTGTGAAGTTAGTGAGCCAAATGGAGTTGTTCTCCCACAAGAACCACTCGGCTGATCCTTCTTCAATATGCCCTTCACCAACATGCAGTGTTTCCTTGATTGAATTAGCTCTCACACCAATATTTGCGTCTAGAGCCTTTGCATTGAGGGCTATCTGAAAACGGCTGTGGCGCTGAAGTTGCCTGTGAATGTGGAGTTGGCGGCATGTGAAACCCGCATGTGGAGCATTCGTTTGTGTGGGATGCTCTACCAGGTTCATTTCAGTCCTAGCCATACAAAGGGCACTAAGCATAGAGTGTGAAAACTGAGTTTCCTTGAGAGCTGCTTGGAAGCCTGATGGTGTGTGAAGTTAGTGAGCCAAATGGAGTTGTTCTCCCACAAGAACCACTCGGCTGATCCTTCTTCAATATGCCCTTCACCAACATGCAGTGTTTCCTTGATTGAATTAGCTCTCACACCAATATTTGCGTCTAGAGCCTTTGCATTGAGGGCTATCTGAAAACGGCTGTGGCGCTGAAGTTGCCTGTGAATGTGGAGTTGGTGGCATGTGAAACCCGCATGTGGAGCATTCGTTTGTGTGGGATGCTCTCCAAGCTTCATTTCAGTCCTAGGCACTCAAAGGGCACTAAGCATAGAGTGTGAAAACTGAGTTTCCTTGAGAGCTGCTTGGAAGCCTGATGGTGTGTGAAGTTAGTGAGCCAAATGGAGTTGTTCTCCCACAAGAACCACTCGGCTGATCCTTCTTCAATATGCCCTTCACCAACATGCAGTGTTTCCTTGATTGAATTAGCTCTCACACCAATATTTGCGTCTAGAGCCTTTGCATTGAGGGCTATCTGAAAATGGCTGTGGCGCTGAAGTTGCCTGTGAATGTGGAGTTGGTGGCATGTGAAACCCGCATGTGGAGCATTCGTTTGTGTGGGATGCTCTCCAAGCTTCATTTCAGTCCTAGGCACTCAAAGGGCACTAAGCATAGAGTGTGAAAACTGAGTTTCCTTGAGAGCTGCTTGGAAGCCTGATGGTGTGTGAAGTTAGTGAGCCAAATGGAGTTGTTCTCCCACAAGAACCACTCGGCTGATCCTTCTTCAATATGCCCTTCACCAACATGCAGTGTTTCCTTGATTGAATTAGCTCTCACACCAATATTTGCGTCTAGAGCCTTTGCATTGAGGGCTATCTGAAAACGGCTGTGGCGCTGAAGTTGCCTGTGAATGTGGAGTTGGCGGCATGTGAAACCCGCATGTGGAGCATTCGTTTGTGTGGGATGCTCTACCAGGTTCATTTCAGTCCTAGCCATACAAAGGGCACTAAGCATAGAGTGTGAAAACTGAGTTTCCTTGAGAGCTGCTTGGAAGCCTGATGGTGTGTGAAGTTAGTGAGCCAAATGGAGTTGTTCTCCCACAAGAACCACTCGGCTGATCCTTCTTCAATATGCCCTTCACCAACATGCAGTGTTTCCTTGATTGAATTAGCTCTCACACCAATATTTGCGTCTAGAGCCTTTGCATTGAGGGCTATCTGAAAACGGCTGTGGCGCTGAAGTTGCCTGTGAATGTGGAGTTGGCGGCATGTGAAACCCGCATGTGGAGCATTCGTTTGTGTGGGATGCTCTACCAGGTTCATTTCAGTCCTAGCCATACAAAGGGCACTAAGCATAGAGTGTGAAAACTGAGTTTCCTTGAGAGCTGCTTGGAAGCCTGATGGTGTGTGAAGTTAGTGAGCCAAATGGAGTTGTTCTCCCACAAGAACCACTCGGCTGATCCTTCTTCAATATGCCCTTCACCAACATGCAGTGTTTCCTTGATTGAATTAGCTCTCACACCAATATTTGCGTCTAGAGCCTTTGCATTGAGGGCTATCTGAAAACGGCTGTGGCGCTGAAGTTGCCTGTGAATGTGGAGTTGGTGGCATGTGAAACCCGCATGTGGAGCATTCGTTTGTGTGGGATGCTCTCCAAGCTTCATTTCAGTCCTAGGCACTCAAAGGGCACTAAGCATAGAGTGTGAAAACTGAGTTTCCTTGAGAGCTGCTTGGAAGCCTGATGGTGTGTGAAGTTAGTGAGCCAAATGGAGTTGTTCTCCCACAAGAACCACTCGGCTGATCCTTCTTCAATATGCCCTTCACCAACATGCAGTGTTTCCTTGATTGAATTAGCTCTCACACCAATATTTGCGTCTAGAGCCTTTGCATTGAGGGCTATCTGAAAACGGTTGTGGCGCTGAAGTTGCCTGTGAATGTGGAGTTGGTGGCATGTGAAACCCGCATGTGGAGCATTCGTTTGTGTGGTATGCTCTACCAGGTTCATTGCTAGATAATGCACTCAAAGGGCACTAAGCATAGAGTGTGAAAACTGAGTTTCCTTGAGAGCTGCTTGGAAGCCTGATGGTGTGTGAAGTTAGTGAGCCAAATGGAGTTGTTCTCCCACAAGAACCACTCGGCTGATCCTTTTTCAATATGCCCTTCACCAACATGCAGTGTTTCCTTGATTGAATTAGCTCTCACACCAATATTTGCGTCTAGAGCCTTTGCATTGAGGGCTATCTGAAAACGGCTGTGGCGCTGAAGTTGCCTGTGAATGTGTTGTTGTTGGCATGTGAAACCCGCATGTGGAGCATTCGTTTGTGTGGGATGCTGACCAAGCTTCATTTCAGTCCTAGGCACACAAAGAGCACTAAGCATAGAGTGTGAAAACTGAGTTTCCTTGAGAGCTGCTTGGAAGCCTGATGGTGTGTGAAGTTAGTGAGCCAAATGGAGTTGTTCTCCCACAAGAACCACTCGGCTGATCCTTCTTCAATATGCCCTTCACCAACATGCAGTGTTTCCTTGATTGAATTAGCTCTCACACCAATATTTGCGTCTAGAGCCTTTGCATTGAGGGCTATCTGAAAACAGCTGTGACGCTGAAGTTGCCTGTGAATGTGGAGTTGGTGGCATGTGAAACCCGCATGTGGAGCATTCGTTTGTGTAGGATGCTCTACCAGGTTCATTCCTAGATAATGCACTCAAAGGGCACTAAGCATAGAGTGTGAAAACTGAGTTTCCTTGAGAGCTGCTTGGAAGCCTGATGGTGTGTGAAGTTAGTGAGCCAAATGGAGTTGTTCTCCCACAAGAACCACTAGGCTGATCCTTCTTCAATATGCCCTTCACCAACATGCAGTGTTTCCTTGATTGAATTAGCTCTCACACCAATATTTGCGTCTAGAGCCTTTGCATTGAGGGCTATCTGAAAACGGCTGTGGCGCTGAAGTTGCCTGTGAATGTGGAGTTGGCGGCATGTGAAACCCGCATGTGGAGCATTCGTTTGTGTGGGATGCTCTACCAGGTTCATTTCAGTCCTAGCCATACAAAGGGCACTAAGCATAGAGTGTGAAAACTGAGTTTCCTTGAGAGCTGCTTGGAAGCCTGATGGTGTGTGAAGTTAGTGAGCCAAATGGAGTTGTTCTCCCACAAGAACCACTCGGCTGATCCTTCTTCAATATGCCCTTCACCAACATGCAGTGTTTCCTTGATTGAATTAGCTCTCACACCAATATTTGCGTCTAGAGCCTTTGCATTGAGGGCTATCTGAAAACGGCTGTGGCGCTGAAGTTGCCTGTGAATGTGGAGTTGGTGGCATGTGAAACCCGCATGTGGAGCATTCGTTTGTGTGGGATGCTCTCCAAGCTTCATTTCAGTCCTAGGCACTCAAAGGGCACTAAGCATAAAGTGTGAAAACTGAGTTTCCTTGAGAGCTGCTTGGAAGCCTGATGGTGTGTGAAGTTAGTGAGCCAAATGGAGTTGTTCTCCCACAAGAACCACTCGGCTGATCCTTCTTCAATATGCCCTTCACCAACATGCAGTGTTTCCTTGATTGAATTAGCTCTCACACCAATATTGGCGTCTAGAGCCTTTGCATTGAGGGCTATCTGAAAACGGTTGTGGCGCTGAAGTTGCCTGTGAATGTGGAGTTGGTGGCATGTGAAACCCGCATGTGGAGCATTCGTTTGTGTGGTATGCTCTACCAGGTTCATTGCTAGATAATGCACTCAAAGGGCACTAAGCATAGAGTGTGAAAACTGAGTTTCCTTGAGAGCTGCTTGGAAGCCTGATGGTGTGTGAAGTTAGTGAGCCAAATGGAGTTGTTCTCCCACAAGAACCACTCGGCTGATCCTTCTTCAATATGCCCTTCACCAACATGCAGTGTTTCCTTGATTGAATTAGCTCTCACACCAATATTTGCGTCTAGAGCCTTTGCATTGAGGGCTATCTGAAAACGGCTGTGGCGCTGAAGTTGCCTGTGAATGTGGAGTTGGTGGCATGTGAAACCCGCATGTGGAGCATTCGTTTGTGTGGGATGCTCTCCAAGCTTCATTTCAGTCCTAGGCACTCAAAGGGCACTAAGCATAGAGTGTGAAAACTGAGTTTCCTTGAGAGCTGCTTGGAAGCCTGATGGTGTGTGAAGTTAGTGAGCCAAATGGAGTTGTTCTCCCACAAGAACCACTCGGCTGATCCTTCTTCAATATGCCCTTCACCAACATGCAGTGTTTCCTTGATTGAATTAGCTCTCACACCAATATTTGCGTCTAGAGCCTTTGCATTGAGGGCTATCTGAAAACGGCTGTGGCGCTGAAGTTGCCTGTGAATGTGGAGTTGGCGGCATGTGAAACCCGCATGTGGAGCATTCGTTTGTGTGGGATGCTCTACCAGGTTCATTTCAGTCCTAGCCATACAAAGGGCACTAAGCATAGAGTGTGAAAACTGAGTTTCCTTGAGAGCTGCTTGGAAGCCTGATGGTGTGTGAAGTTAGTGAGCCAAATGGAGTTGTTCTCCCACAAGAACCACTCGGCTGATCCTTCTTCAATATGCCCTTCACCAACATGCAGTGTTTCCTTGATTGAATTAGCTCTCACACCAATATTTGCGTCTAGAGCCTTTGCATTGAGGGCTATCTGAAAACGGCTGTGGCGCTGAAGTTGCCTGTGAATGTGGAGTTGGCGGCATGTGAAACCCGCATGTGGAGCATTCGTTTGTGTGGGATGCTCTACCAGGTTCATTTCAGTCCTAGCCATACAAAGGGCACTAAGCATAGAGTGTGAAAACTGAGTTTCCTTGAGAGCTGCTTGGAAGCCTGATGGTGTGTGAAGTTAGTGAGCCAAATGGAGTTGTTCTCCCACAAGAACCACTCGGCTGATCCTTCTTCAATATGCCCTTCACCAACATGCAGTGTTTCCTTGATTGAATTAGCTCTCACACCAATATTTGCGTCTAGAGCCTTTGCATTGAGGGCTATCTGAAAACGGCTGTGGCGCTGAAGTTGCCTGTGAATGTGGAGTTGGTGGCATGTGAAACCCGCATGTGGAGCATTCGTTTGTGTGGGATGCTCTCCAAGCTTCATTTCAGTCCTAGGCACTCAAAGGGCACTAAGCATAGAGTGTGAAAACTGAGTTTCCTTGAGAGCTGCTTGGAAGCCTGATGGTGTGTGAAGTTAGTGAGCCAAATGGAGTTGTTCTCCCACAAGAACCACTCGGCTGATCCTTCTTCAATATGCCCTTCACCAACATGCAGTGTTTCCTTGATTGAATTAGCTCTCACACCAATATTTGCGTCTAGAGCCTTTGCATTGAGGGCTATCTGAAAACGGTTGTGGCGCTGAAGTTGCCTGTGAATGTGGAGTTGGTGGCATGTGAAACCCGCATGTGGAGCATTCGTTTGTGTGGGATGCTCTACCAGGTTCATTGCTAGATAATGCACTCAAAGGGCACTAAGCATAGAGTGTGAAAACTGAGTTTCCTTGAGAGCTGCTTGGAAGCCTGATGGTGTGTGAAGTTAGTGAGCCAAATGGAGTTGTTCTCCCACAAGAACCACTCGGCTGATCCTTTTTCAATATGCCCTTCACCAACATGCAGTGTTTCCTTGATTGAATTAGCTCTCACACCAATATTTGCGTCTAGAGCCTTTGCATTGAGGGCTATCTGAAAACGGCTGTGGCGCTGAAGTTGCCTGTGAATGTGTTGTTGTTGGCATGTGAAACCCGCATGTGGAGCATTCGTTTGTGTGGGATGCTGACCAAGCTTCATTTCAGTCCTAGGCACACAAAGAGCACTAAGCATAGAGTGTGAAAACTGAGTTTCCTTGAGAGCTGCTTGGAAGCCTGATGGTGTGTGAAGTTAGTGAGCCAAATGGAGTTGTTCTCCCACAAGAACCACTCGGCTGATCCTTCTTCAATATGCCCTTCACCAACATGCAGTGTTTCCTTGATTGAATTAGCTCTCACACCAATATTTGCGTCTAGAGCCTTTGCATTGAGGGCTATCTGAAAACAGCTGTGACGCTGAAGTTGCCTGTGAATGTGGAGTTGGTGGCATGTGAAACCCGCATGTGGAGCATTCGTTTGTGTGGGATGCTCTACCAGGTTCATTTCAGTCCTAGCCATACAAAGGGCACTAAGCATAGAGTGTGAAAACTGAGTTTCCTTGAGAGCTGCTTGGAAGCCTGATGGTGTGTGAAGTTAGTGAGCCAAATGGAGTTGTTCTCCCACAAGAACCACTCGGCTGATCCTTCTTCAATATGCCCTTCACCAACATGCAGTGTTTCCTTGATTGAATTAGCTCTCACACCAATATTTGCGTCTAGAGCCTTTGCATTGAGGGCTATCTGAAAACGGCTGTGGCGCTGAAGTTGCCTGTGAATGTGGAGTTGGTGGCATGTGAAACCCGCATGTGGAGCATTCGTTTGTGTGGGATGCTCTCCAAGCTTCATTTCAGTCCTAGGCACTCAAAGGGCACTAAGCATAAAGTGTGAAAACTGAGTTTCCTTGAGAGCTGCTTGGAAGCCTGATGGTGTGTGAAGTTAGTGAGCCAAATGGAGTTGTTCTCCCACAAGAACCACTCGGCTGATCCTTCTTCAATATGCCCTTCACCAACATGCAGTGTTTCCTTGATTGAATTAGCTCTCACACCAATATTGGCGTCTAGAGCCTTTGCATTGAGGGCTATCTGAAAACGGTTGTGGCGCTGAAGTTGCCTGTGAATGTGGAGTTGGTGGCATGTGAAACCCGCATGTGGAGCATTCGTTTGTGTGGTATGCTCTACCAGGTTCATTGCTAGATAATGCACTCAAAGGGCACTAAGCATAGAGTGTGAAAACTGAGTTTCCTTGAGAGCTGCTTGGAAGCCTGATGGTGTGTGAAGTTAGTGAGCCAAATGGAGTTGTTCTCCCACAAGAACCACTCGGCTGATCCTTCTTCAATATGCCCTTCACCAACATGCAGTGTTTCCTTGATTGAATTAGCTCTCACACCAATATTTGCGTCTAGAGCCTTTGCATTGAGGGCTATCTGAAAACGGCTGTGGCGCTGAAGTTGCCTGTGAATGTGGAGTTGGTGGCATGTGAAACCCGCATGTGGAGCATTCGTTTGTGTGGGATGCTCTCCAAGCTTCATTTCAGTCCTAGGCACTCAAAGGGCACTAAGCATAAAGTGTGAAAACTGGGTTTCCTTGAGAGCTGCTTGGAAGCCTGATGGTGTGTGAAGTTAGTGAGCCAAATGGAGTTGTTCTCCCACAAGAACCACTCGGCTGATCCTTCTTCAATATGCCCTTCACCAACATGCAGTGTTTCCTTGATTGAATTAGCTCTCACACCAATATTTGCGTCTAGAGCCTTTGCATTGAGGGCTATCTGAAAACGGTTGTGGCGCTGAAGTTGCCTGTGAATGTGGAGTTGGTGGCATGTGAAACCCGCATGTGGAGCATTCGTTTGTGTGGTATGCTCTACCAGGTTCATTGCTAGATAATGCACTCAAAGGGCACTAAGCATAGAGTGTGAAAACTGAGTTTCCTTGAGAGCTGCTTGGAAGCCTGATGGTGTGTGAAGTTAGTGAGCCAAATGGAGTTGTTCTCCCACAAGAACCACTCGGCTGATCCTTTTTCAATATGCCCTTCACCAACATGCAGTGTTTCCTTGATTGAATTAGCTCTCACACCAATATTTGCGTCTAGAGCCTTTGCATTGAGGGCTATCTGAAAACGGCTGTGGCGCTGAAGTTGCCTGTGAATGTGTTGTTGTTGGCATGTGAAACCCGCATGTGGAGCATTCGTTTGTGTGGGATGCTGACCAAGCTTCATTTCAGTCCTAGGCACACAAAGAGCACTAAGCATAGAGTGTGAAAACTGAGTTTCCTTGAGAGCTGCTTGGAAGCCTGATGGTGTGTGAAGTTAGTGAGCCAAATGGAGTTGTTCTCCCACAAGAACCACTCGGCTGATCCTTCTTCAATATGCCCTTCACCAACATGCAGTGTTTCCTTGATTGAATTAGCTCTCACACCAATATTTGCGTCTAGAGCCTTTGCATTGAGGGCTATCTGAAAACAGCTGTGGCGCTGAAGTTGCCTGTGAATGTGGAGTTGGTGGCATGTGAAACCCGCATGTGGAGCATTCGTTTGTGTGGGATGCTCTACCAGGTTCATTCCTAGATAATGCACTCAAAGGGCACTAAGCATAGAGTGTGAAAACTGAGTTTCCTTGAGAGCTGCTTGGAAGCCTGATGGTGTGTGAAGTTAGTGAGCCAAATGGAGTTGTTCTCCCACAAGAACCACTCGGCTGATCCTTCTTCAATATGCCCTTCACCAACATGCAGTGTTTCCTTGATTGAATTAGCTCTCACACCAATATTTGCGTCTAGAGCCTTTGCATTGAGGGCTATCTGAAAACGGCTGTGGCGCTGAAGTTGCCTGTGAATGTGGAGTTGGTGGCATGTGAAACCCGCATGTGGAGCATTCGTTTGTGTGGGATGCTCTCCAAGCTTCATTTCAGTCCTAGGCACTCAAAGGGCACTAAGCATAGAGTGTGAAAACTGAGTTTCCTTGAGAGCTGCTTGGAAGCCTGATGGTGTGTGAAGTTAGTGAGCCAAATGGAGTTGTTCTCCCACAAGAACCACTCGGCTGATCCTTCTTCAATATGCCCTTCACCAACATGCAGTGTTTCCTTGATTGAATTAGCTCTCACACCAATATTTGCGTCTAGAGCCTTTGCATTGAGGGCTATCTGAAAACGGCTGTGGCGCTGAAGTTGCCTGTGAATGTGGAGTTGGTGGCATGTGAAACCCGCATGTGGAGCATTCGTTTGTGTGGGATGCTCTACCAGGTTCATTTCAGTAGTAGCCATACAAAGGGCACTAAGCATAGAGTGTGAAAACTGAGTTTCCTTGAGAGCTGCTTGGAAGCCTGATGGTGTGTGAAGTTAGTGAGCCAAATGGAGTTGTTCTCCCACAAGAACCACTCGGCTGATCCTTCTTCAATATGCCCTTCACCAACATGCAGTGTTTCCTTGATTGAATTAGCTCTCACACCAATATTGGCGTCTAGAGCCTTTGCATTGAGGGCTATCTGAAAACGGCTGTGGCGCTGAAGTTGCCTGTGAATGTGGAGTTGGTGGCATGTGAAACCCGCATGTGGAGCATTCGTTTGTGTGGGATGCTGACCAAGCTTCATTTCAGTCCTAGCCATACAAAGAGCACTAAGCATAGAGTGTGAAAACTGAGTTTCCTTGAGAGCTGCTTGGAAGCCTGATGGTGTGTGAAGTTAGTGAGCCAAATGGAGTTGTTCTCCCACAAGAACCACTCGGCTGATCCTTCTTCAATATGCCCTTCACCAACATGCAGTGTTTCCTTGATTGAATTAGCTCTCACACCAATATTGGCGTCTAGAGCCTTTGCATTGAGGGCTATCTGAAAACGGCTGTGGCGCTGAAGTTGCCTGTGAATGTGGAGTTGGTGGCATGTGAAACCCGCATGTGGAGCATTCGTTTGTGTGGGATGCTCTACCAGGTTCATTTCAGTCCTAGCCATACAAAGGGCACTAAGCATAGAGTGTGAAAACTGAGTTTCCTTGAGAGCTGCTTGGAAGCCTGATGGTGTGTGAAGTTAGTGAGCCAAATGGAGTTGTTTTCCCACAAGAACCACTCGACTGTTCCTTCTTCAATATGCCCTTCACCAACATGCAGTGTTTCCTTGATTGAATTAGCTCTCACACCAATATTTGCGTCTAGAGCCTTTGCATTGAGGGCTATCTGAAAACGGCTGTGGCGCTGAAGTTGCCTGTGAATGTGGAGTTGGTGGCATGTGAAACCCGCATGTGGAGCATTCGTTTGTGTGGGATGCTCTACCAGGTTCATTCCTAGATAATGCACTCAAAGGGCACTAAGCATAGAGTGTGAAAACTGAGTTTCCTTAAGAGCTGCTTGGAAGCCTGATGGTGTGTGAAGTTAGTGAGCCAAATGGAGTTGTTCTCCCACAAGAACCACTCGGCTGATCCTTCTTCAATATGCCCTTCACCAACATGCAGTGTTTCCTTGATTGAATTAGCTCTCACACCAATATTGGCGTCTAGAGCCTTTGCATTGAGGGCTATCTGAAAACGGCTGTGGCGCTGAAGTTGCCTGTGAATGTGGAGTTGGTGGCATGTGAAACCCGCATGTGGAGCATTCGTTTGTGTGGGATGCTCTCCAAGCTTCATTTCAGTCCTAGGCACTCAAAGGGCACTAAGCATAGAGTGTGAAAACTGAGTTTCCTTGAGAGCTGCTTGGAAGCCTGATGGTGTGTGAAGTTAGTGAGCCAAATGGAGTTGTTCTCCCACAAGAACCACTCGGCTGATCCTTCTTCAATATGCCCTTCACCAACATGCAGTGTTTCCTTGATTGAATTAGCTCTCACACCAATATTTGCGTCTAGAGCCTTTGCATTGAGGGCTATCTGAAAACGGCTGTGGCGCTGAAGTTGCCTGTGAATGTGGAGTTGGTGGCATGTGAAACCCGCATGTGGAGCATTCGTTTGTGTGGGATGCTCTACCAGGTTCATTCCTAGATAATGCACTCAAAGGGCACTAAGCATAGAGTGTGAAAACTGAGTTTCCTTGAGAGCTGCTTGGAAGCCTGATGGTGTGTGAAGTTAGTGAGCCAAATGGAGTTGTTCTCCCACAAGAACCACTCGGCTGATCCTTTTTCAATATGCCCTTCACCAACATGCAGTGTTTCCTTGATTGAATTAGCTCTCACACCAATATTTGCGTCTAGAGCCTTTGCATTGAGGGCTATCTGAAAATGGCTGTGGCGCTGAAGTTGCCTGTGAATGTGGAGTTGGTGGCATGTGAAACCCGCATGTGGAGCATTCGTTTGTGTGGGATGCTCTACCAGGTTCATTCCTAGATAATGCACTCAAAGGGCACTAAGCATAGAGTGTGAAAACTGAGTTTCCTTGAGAGCTGCTTGGAAGCCTGATGGTGTGTGAAGTTAGTGAGCCAAATGGAGTTGTTCTCCCACAAGAACCACTCGGCTGATCCTTCTTCAATATGCCCTTCACCAACATGCAGTGTTTCCTTGATTGAATTAGCTCTCACACCAATATTTGCGTCTAGAGCCTTTGCATTGAGGGCTATCTGAAAACGGCTGTGGCGCTGAAGTTGCCTGTGAATGTGGAGTTGGTGGCATGTGAAACCCGCATGTGGAGCATTCGTTTGTGTGGGGATGCTCTACCAGGTTCATTCCTAGATAATGCACTCAAAGGGCACTAAGCATAGAGTGTGAAAACTGAGTTTCCTTGAGAGCTGCTTGGAAGCCTGATGGTGTGTGAAGTTAGTGAGCCAAATGGAGTTGTTCTCCCACAAGAACCACTCGGCTGATCCTTTTTCAATATGCCCTTCACCAACATGCAGTGTTTCCTTGATTGAATTAGCTCTCACACCAATATTTGCGTCTAGAGCCTTTGCATTGAGGGCTATCTGAAAATGGCTGTGGCGCTGAAGTTGCCTGTGAATGTGGAGTTGGTGGCATGTGAAACCCGCATGTGGAGCATTCGTTTGTGTGGGATGCTCTACCAGGTTCATTCCTAGATAATGCACTCAAAGGGCACTAAGCATAGAGTGTGAAAACTGAGTTTCCTTGAGAGCTGCTTGGAAGCCTGATGGTGTGTGAAGTTAGTGAGCCAAATGGAGTTGTTCTCCCACAAGAACCACTCGGCTGATCCTTTTTCAATATGCCCTTCACCAACATGCAGTGTTTCCTTGATTGAATTAGCTCTCACACCAATATTTGCGTCTAGAGCCTTTGCATTGAGGGCTATCTGAAAACGGCTGTGGCGCTGAAGTTGCCTGTGAATGTGTTGTTGTTGGCATGTGAAACCCGCATGTGGAGCATTCGTTTGTGTGGGATGCTGACAAGCTTCATTTCAGTCCTAGGCACACAAAGAGCACTAAGCATAGAGTGTGAAAACTGAGTTTCCTTGAGAGCTGCTTGGAAGCCTGATGGTGTGTGAAGTTAGTGAGCCAAATGGAGTTGTTCTCCCACAAGAACCACTCGGCTGATCCTTCTTCAATATGCCCTTCACCAACATGCAGTGTTTCCTTGATTGAATTAGCTCTCACACCAATATTTGCGTCTAGAGCCTTTGCATTGAGGGCTATCTGAAAACAGCTGTGGCGCTGAAGTTGCCTGTGAATGTGGAGTTGGTGGCATGTGAAACCCGCATGTGGAGCATTCGTTTGTGTGGGATGCTCTACCAGGTTCATTCCTAGATAATGCACTCAAAGGGCACTAAGCATAGAGTGTGAAAACTGAGTTTCCTTGAGAGCTGCTTGGAAGCCTGATGGTGTGTGAAGTTAGTGAGCCAAATGGAGTTGTTCTCCCACAAGAACCACTCGGCTGATCCTTCTTCAATATGCCCTTCACCAACATGCAGTGTTTCCTTGATTGAATTAGCTCTCACACCAATATTGGCGTCTAGAGCCTTTGCATTGAGGGCTATCTGAAAACGGCTGTGGCGCTGAAGTTGCCTGTGAATGTGGAGTTGGTGGCATGTGAAACCCGCATGTGGAGCATTCGTTTGTGTGGGATGCTCTCCAAGCTTCATTTCAGTCCTAGGCACTCAAAGGGCACTAAGCATAGAGTGTGAAAACTGAGTTTCCTTGAGAGCTGCTTGGAAGCCTGATGGTGTGTGAAGTTAGTGAGCCAAATGGAGTTGTTCTCCCACAAGAACCACTCGGCTGATCCTTCTTCAATATGCCCTTCACCAACATGCAGTGTTTCCTTGATTGAATTAGCTCTCACACCAATATTTGCGTCTAGAGCCTTTGCATTGAGGGCTATCTGAAAACGGCTGTGGCGCTGAAGTTGCCTGTGAATGTGGAGTTGGTGGCATGTGAAACCCGCATGTGGAGCATTCGTTTGTGTGGGATGCTCTACCAGGTTCATTTCAGTAGTAGCCATACAAAGGGCACTAAGCATAGAGTGTGAAAACTGAGTTTCCTTGAGAGCTGCTTGGAAGCCTGATGGTGTGTGAAGTTAGTGAGCCAAATGGAGTTGTTCTCCCACAAGAACCACTCGGCTGATCCTTCTTCAATATGCCCTTCACCAACATGCAGTGTTTCCTTGATTGAATTAGCTCTCACACCAATATTGGCGTCTAGAGCCTTTGCATTGAGGGCTATCTGAAAACGGCTGTGGCGCTGAAGTTGCCTGTGAATGTGGAGTTGGTGGCATGTGAAACCCGCATGTGGAGCATTCGTTTGTGTGGGATGCTGACCAAGCTTCATTTCAGTCCTAGCCATACAAAGAGCACTAAGCATAGAGTGTGAAAACTGAGTTTCCTTGAGAGCTGCTTGGAAGCCTGATGGTGTGTGAAGTTAGTGAGCCAAATGGAGTTGTTCTCCCACAAGAACCACTCGGCTGATCCTTCTTCAATATGCCCTTCACCAACATGCAGTGTTTCCTTGATTGAATTAGCTCTCACACCAATATTGGCGTCTAGAGCCTTTGCATTGAGGGCTATCTGAAAACGGCTGTGGCGCTGAAGTTGCCTGTGAATGTGGAGTTGGTGGCATGTGAAACCCGCATGTGGAGCATTCGTTTGTGTGGGATGCTCTACCAGGTTCATTTCAGTCCTAGCCATACAAAGGGCACTAAGCATAGAGTGTGAAAACTGAGTTTCCTTGAGAGCTGCTTGGAAGCCTGATGGTGTGTGAAGTTAGTGAGCCAAATGGAGTTGTTTTCCCACAAGAACCACTCGACTGTTCCTTCTTCAATATGCCCTTCACCAACATGCAGTGTTTCCTTGATTGAATTAGCTCTCACACCATATTTGCGTCTAGAGCCTTTGCATTGAGGGCTATCTGAAAACGGCTGTGGCGCTGAAGTTGCCTGTGAATGTGGAGTTGGTGGCATGTGAAACCCGCATGTGGAGCATTCGTTTGTGTGGGATGCTCTACCAGGTTCATTCCTAGATAATGCACTCAAAGGGCACTAAGCATAGAGTGTGAAAACTGAGTTTCCTTAAGAGCTGCTTGGAAGCCTGATGGTGTGTGAAGTTAGTGAGCCAAATGGAGTTGTTCTCCCACAAGAACCACTCGGCTGATCCTTCTTCAATATGCCCTTCACCAACATGCAGTGTTTCCTTGATTGAATTAGCTCTCACACCAATATTGGCGTCTAGAGCCTTTGCATTGAGGGCTATCTGAAAACGGCTGTGGCGCTGAAGTTGCCTGTGAATGTGGAGTTGGTGGCATGTGAAACCCGCATGTGGAGCATTCGTTTGTGTGGGATGCTCTCCAAGCTTCATTTCAGTCCTAGGCACTCAAAGGGCACTAAGCATAGAGTGTGAAAACTGAGTTTCCTTGAGAGCTGCTTGGAAGCCTGATGGTGTGTGAAGTTAGTGAGCCAAATGGAGTTGTTCTCCCACAAGAACCACTCGGCTGATCCTTCTTCAATATGCCCTTCACCAACATGCAGTGTTTCCTTGATTGAATTAGCTCTCACACCAATATTTGCGTCTAGAGCCTTTGCATTGAGGGCTATCTGAAAACGGCTGTGGCGCTGAAGTTGCCTGTGAATGTGGAGTTGGTGGCATGTGAAACCCGCATGTGGAGCATTCGTTTGTGTGGGATGCTCTACCAGGTTCATTCCTAGATAATGCACTCAAAGGGCACTAAGCATAGAGTGTGAAAACTGAGTTTCCTTGAGAGCTGCTTGGAAGCCTGATGGTGTGTGAAGTTAGTGAGCCAAATGGAGTTGTTCTCCCACAAGAACCACTCGGCTGATCCTTTTTCAATATGCCCTTCACCAACATGCAGTGTTTCCTTGATTGAATTAGCTCTCACACCAATATTTGCGTCTAGAGCCTTTGCATTGAGGGCTATCTGAAAATGGCTGTGGCGCTGAAGTTGCCTGTGAATGTGGAGTTGGTGGCATGTGAAACCCGCATGTGGAGCATTCGTTTGTGTGGGATGCTCTACCAGGTTCATTCCTAGATAATGCACTCAAAGGGCACTAAGCATAGAGTGTGAAAACTGAGTTTCCTTGAGAGCTGCTTGGAAGCCTGATGGTGTGTGAAGTTAGTGAGCCAAATGGAGTTGTTCTCCCACAAGAACCACTCGGCTGATCCTTCTTCAATATGCCCTTCACCAACATGCAGTGTTTCCTTGATTGAATTAGCTCTCACACCAATATTGGCGTCTAGAGCCTTTGCATTGAGGGCTATCTGAAAACGGCTGTGGCGCTGAAGTTGCCTGTCAATGTGGAGTTGGTGGCATGTGAAACCCGCATGTGGAGCATTCGTTTGTGTGGGATGCTCTACCAGGTTCATTCCTAGATAATGCACTCAAAGGGCACTAAACATAGAGTGTGAAAACTGAGTTTCTTGAGAGCTGCTTGGAAGCCTGATGGTGTGTGAAGTTAGTGAGCCAAATGGAGTTGTTCTCCCACAAGAACCACTCGGCTGATCCTTCTTCAATATGCCCTTCCCCAACATGCAGTGTTTCCTTGATTGAATTAGCTCTCACACCAATATTTGCGTCTAGAGCCTTTGCATTGAGGGCTATCTGAAAACGGCTGTGGCGCTGAAGTTGCCTGTGAATGTGGAGTTGGTGGCATGTGAAACCCGCATGTGGAGCATTCGTTTGTGTGGGATGCTCTACCAGGTTCATTTCAGTCCTAGCCATACAAAGGGCACTAAGCATAGAGTGTGAAAACTGAGTTTCCTTGAGAGCTGCTTGGAAGCCTGATGGTGTGTGAAGTTAGTGAGCCAAATGGAGTTGTTTTCCCACAAGAACCACTCGGCTGATCCTTCTTCAATATGCACTTCACCAACATGCAGTGTTTCCTTGATTGAATTAGCTCTCACACCAATATTGGCGTCTAGAGCCTTTGCATTGAGGGCTATCTGAAAACGGCTGTGGCGCTGAAGTTGCCTGTGAATGTGGAGTTGGTGGCATGTGAAACCCGCATGTGGAGCATTCGTTTGTGTGGGATGCTCTCCAAGCTTCATTTCAGTCCTAGGCACTCAAAGGGCACTAAGCATAGAGTGTGAAAACTGAGTTTCCTTGAGAGCTGCTTGGAAGCCTGATGGTGTGTGAAGTTAGTGAGCCAAATGGAGTTGTTCTCCCACAAGAACCACTCGGCTGATCCTTCTTCAATATGCCCTTCACCAACATGCAGTGTTTCCTTGATTGAATTAGCTCTCACACCAATATTTGCGTCTAGAGCCTTTGCATTGAGGGCTATCTGAAAACGGCTGTGGCGCTGAAGTTGCCTGTGAATGTGGAGTTGGTGGCATGTGAAACCCGCATGTGGAGCATTCGTTTGTGTGGGATGCTCTACCAGGTTCATTCCTAGATAATGCACTCAAAGGGCACTAAGCATAGAGTGTGAAAACTGAGTTTCCTTGAGAGCTGCTTGGAAGCCTGATGGTGTGTGAAGTTAGTGAGCCAAATGGAGTTGTTCTCCCACAAGAACCACTCGACTGGTCCTTCTTCAATATGCCCTTCACCAACATGCAGTGTTTCCTTGATTGAATTAGCTCTCACACCAATATTTGCGTCTAGAGCCTTTGCATTGAGGGCTATCTGAAAACGGCTGTGGCGCTGAAGTTGCCTGTGAATGTGGAGTTGGTGGCAGGTGAAACCCGCATGTGGAGCATTCGTTTGTGTGGGATGCTGACCAAGCTTCATTTCAGTCCTAGGCACACAAAGAACACTAAGCATAGAGTGTGAAAACTGAGTTTCCTTGAGAGCTGCTTGGAAGCCTGATGGTGTGTGAAGTTAGTGAGCCAAATGGAGTTGTTCTCCCACAAGAACCACTCGGCTGATTCCTTCTTCAATATGCCCTTCACCAACATGCAGTGTTTCCTTGATTGAATTAGCTCTCACACCAATATTGGCGTCTAGATCCTTTGCATTGAGGGCTATCTGAAAACGGCTGTGGCGCTGAAGTTGCCTGTGAATGTGGAGTTGGTGGCATGTGAAACCCGCATGTGGAGCATTCGTTTGTGTGGGATGCTCTACCAGGTTCATTCCTAGATAATGCACTCAAAGGGCACTAAGCATAGAGTGTGAAAACTGAGTTTCCTTGAGAGCTGCTTGGAAGCCTGATGGTGTGTGAAGTTAGTGAGCCAAATGGAGTTGTTCTCCCACAAGAACCACTCGACTGGTCCTTCTTCAATATGCCCTTCACCAACATGCAGTGTTTCCTTGATTGAATTAGCTCTCACACCAATATTTGCGTCTAGAGCCTTTGCATTGAGGGCTATCTGAAAACGGCTGTGGCGCTGAAGTTGCCTGTGAATGTGGAGTTGGTGGCATGTGAAACCCGCATGTGGAGCATTCGTTTGTGTGGGATGCTGACCAAGCTTCATTTCAGTCCTAGGCACACAAAGAGCACTAAGCATAGAGTGTGAAAACTGAGTTTCCTTGAGAGCTGCTTGGAAGCCTGATGGTGTGTGAAGTTAGTGAGCCAAATGGAGTTGTTCTCCCACAAGAACCACTCGGCTGATCCTTCTTCAATATGCCCTTCACCAACATGCAGTGTTTCCTTGATTGAATTAGCTCTCACACCAATATTTGCGTCTAGAGCCTTTGCATTGAGGGCTATCTGAAAACGGCTGTGGCGCTGAAGTTGCCTGTGAATGTGGAGTTGGTGGCATGTGAAACCCGCATGTGGAGCATTCGTTTGTGTGGGATGCTCTACCAGGTTCATTCCTAGATAATGCACTCAAAGGGCACTAAGCATAGAGTGTGAAAACTGAGTTTCCTTGAGAGCTGCTTGGAAGCCTGATGGTGTGTGAAGTTAGTGAGCCAAATGGAGTTGTTCTCCCACAAGAACCACTCGGCTGATCCTTCTTCAATATGCCCTTCACCAACATGCAGTGTTTCCTTGATTGAATTAGCTCTCACACCAATATTTGCGTCTAGAGCCTTTGCATTGAGGGCTATCTGAAAACGGCTGTGGCGCTGAATTTGCCTGTGAATGTGGAGTTGGTGGCATGTGAAACCCGCATGTGGAGCATTCGTTTGTGTGGGATGCTCTACCAGGTTCATTCCTAGATAATGCACTCAAAGGGCACTAAGCATAGAGTGTGAAAACTGAGTTTCCTTGAGAGCTGCTTGGAAGCCTGAAGGTGTGTGAAGTTAGTGAGCCAAATGGAGTTGTTCTCCCACAAGAACCACTCGGCTGATCCTTCTTCAATATGCCCTTCACCAACATGCAGTGTTTCCTTGATTGAATTAGCTCTCACACCAATATTGGCGTCTAGAGCCTTTGCATTGAGGGCTATCTGAAAACGGCTGTGGCGCTGAAGTTGCCTGTGAATGTGGAGTTGGTGGCATGTGAAACCCGCATGTGGAGCATTCGTTTGTGTGGGATGCTCTACCAGGTTCATTCCTAGATAATGCACTCAAAGGGCACTAAACATAGAGTGTGAAAACTGAGTTTCCTTGAGAGCTGCTTGGAAGCCTGATGGTGTGTGAAGTTAGTGAGCCAAATGGAGTTGTTCTCCCACAAGAACCACTCGGCTGATCCTTCATCAATATGCCCTTCACCAACATGCAGTGTTTCCTTGATTGAATTAGCTCTCACACCAATATTTGCGTCTAGAGCCTTTGCATTGAGGGCTATCTGAAAACGGCTGTGGCGCTGAAGTTGCCTGTGAATGTGGAGTTGGTGGCATGTGAAACCCGCATGTGGAGCATTTGTTTGTGTGGGATGCTCTACCAGGTTCATTCCTAGATAATGCACTCAAAGGGCACTAAGCATAGAGTGTGAAAACTGAGTTTCCTTGAGAGCTGCTTGGAAGCCTGATGGTGTGTGAAGTTAGTGAGCCAAATGGAGTTGTTCTCCCACAAGAACCACTCGGCTGATCCTTTTTCAATATGCCCTTCACCAACATGCAGTGTTTGCTTGATTGAATTAGCTCTCACACCAATATTTGCGTCTAGAGCCTTTGCATTGAGGGCTATCTGAAAACGGCTGTGGCGCTGAAGTTGCCTGTGAATGTGGAGTTGGTGGCATGTGAAACCCGCATGTGGAGCATTCGTTTGTGTGGGATGCTGACCAAGCATCCTTTCAGTCCTAGGCACTCAAAGAGCACTAAGCATAGAGTGTGAAAACTGAGTTTCCTTGAGAGCTGCTTGGAAGCCTGATGGTGTGTGAAGTTAGTGAGCCAAATGGAGTTGTTCTCCCACAAGAACCACTCGGCTGATCCTTCTTCAATATGCCCTTCACCAACATGCAGTGTTTCCTTGATTGAATTAGCTCTCACACCAATATTGGCGTCTAGAGCCTTTGCATTGAGGGCTATCTGAAAACGGCTGTGGCGCTGAAGTTGCCTGTGAATGTGGAGTTGGTGGCATGTGAAACCCGCATGTGGAGCATTCGTTTGGGGGGATGCTCTACCAGGTTCATTTCAGTCCTAGCCATACAAAGGGCACTAAGCATAGAGTGTGAAAACTGAGTTTCCTTGAGAGCTGCTTGGAAGCCTGATGGTGTGTGAAGTTAGTGAGCCAAATGGAGTTGTTCTCCCACAAGAACCACTCGACTGATCCTTCTTCAATATGCCCTTCACCAACATGCAGTGTTTCCTTGATTGAATTAGCTCTCACACCAATATTTGCGTCTAGAGCCTTTGCATTGAGGGCTATCTGAAAACGGCTGTGGCGCTGAAGTTGCCTGTGAATGTGGAGTTGGTGGCATGTGAAACCCGCATGTGGAGCATTCGTTTGTGTGGGATGCTCTCCAAGCTTCTTTTCAGTCCTAGGCACTCAAAGGGCACTAAGCATAGAGTGTGAAAACTGAGTTTCCTTGAGAGCTGCTTGGAAGCCTGATGGTGTGTGAAGTTAGTGAGCCAAATGGAGTTGTTCTCCCACAAGAACCACTCGGCTGATCCTTCTTCAATATGCCCTTCACCAACATGCAATGTTTCCTTGATTGAATTAGCTCTCACACCAATATTGACGTCTAGAGCCTTTGCATTGAGGGCTATCTGAAAACGGCTGTGGCGCTGAAGCTGCCTGTGAATGTGGAGTTGGTGGCATGTGAAACCCGCATGTGGAGCATTCGTTTGTGTGGGATGCTCTACCAGGTTCATTCCTAGATAATGCACTCAAAGGGCACTAAACATAGAGTGTGAAAACTGAGTTTCCTTGAGAGCTGCTTGGAAGCCTGATGGTGTGTGAAGTTAGTGAGCCAAATGGAGTTGTTCTCCCACAAGAACCACTCGACTGATCCTTCTTCAATATGCCCTTCACCAACATGCAGTGTTTCCTTGATTGAATTAGCTCTCACACCATTATTTGCGTCTAGAGCCTTTGCATTGAGGGCTATCTGAAAACGGCTGTGGCGCTGAAGTTGCCTGTGAATGTGGAGTTGGTGGCATGTGAAACCCGCATGTGGAGCATTCGTTTGTGTGGGATGCTGACCAAGCATCATTTCAGTCCTAGGCACACAAAGAGCACTAAGCATAGAGTGTGAAAACTGAGTTTCCTTGAGAGCTGCTTGGAAGCCTGATGGTGTGTGAAGTTAGTGAGCCAAATGGAGTTGTTCTCCCACAAGAACCACTCGGCTGATCCTTCTTCAATATGCCCTTCACCAACATGCAGTGTTTCCTTGATTGAATTAGCTCTCACACCAATATTTGCGTCTAGAGCCTTTGCATTGAGGGCTATCTGAAAACGGCTGTGGCGCTGAAGTTGCCTGTGAATGTGGAGTTGGTGGCATGTGAAACCCGCATGTGGAGCATTCGTTTGTGTGGGATGCTTTACCAGGTTCATTTCAGTCCTAGCCATACAAAGGGCACTAAGCATAGAGTGTGAAAACTGAGTTTCCTTGAGAGCTGCTTGGAAGCCTGATGGTGTGTGAAGTTAGTGAGCCAAATGGAGTTGTTCTCCCACAAGAACCACTCGGCTGATCCTTCTTCAATATGCCCTTCACCAACATGCAGTGTTTCCTTGATTGAATTAGCTCTCACACCAATATTGGCGTCTAGAGCCTTTGCATTGAGGGCTATCTGAAAACGGCTGTGGCGCTGAAGTTGCCTGTGAATGTGGAGTTGGTGGCATGTGAAACCCGCATGTGGAGCATTCGTTTGTGTGGGATGCTCTACCAGGTTCATTCCTAGATAATGCACTCAAAGGGCACTAAACATAGAGTGTGAAAACTGAGTTTCCTTGAGAGCTGCTTGGAAGCCTGATGGTGTGTGAAGTTAGTGAGCCAAATGGAGTTGTTCTCCCACAAGAACCACTCGGCTGATCCTTCTTCAATATGCCCTTCACCAACATGCAGTGTTTCCTTGATTGAATTAGCTCTCACACCAATATTTGCGTCTAGAGCCTTTGCATTGAGGGCTATCTGAAAACGGCTGTGGCGCTGAAGTTGCCTGTGAATGTGGAGTTGGTGGCATGTGAAACCCGCATGTGGAGCATTCGTTTGTGTGGGATGCTCTACCAGGTTCATTCCTAGATAATGCACTCAAAGGGCACTAAGCATAGAGTGTGAAAACTGAGTTTCCTTGAGAGCTGCTTGGAAGCCTGATGGTGTGTGAAGTTAGTGAGCCAAATGGAGTTGTTCTCCCACAAGAACCACTCGGCTGATCCTTCTTCAATATGCCCTTCACCAACATGCAGTGTTTCCTTGATTGAATTAGCTCTCACACCAATATTTGCGTCTAGAGCCTTTGCATTGAGGGCTATCTGAAAACGGCTGTGGCGCTGAAGTTGCCTGTGAATGTGGAGTTGGTGGCATGTGAAACCCGCATGTGGAGCATTCGTTTGTGTGGGATGCTCTACCAGGTTCATTCCTAGATAATGCACTCAAAGGGCACTAAACATAGAGTGTGAAAACTGAGTTTCCTTGAGAGCTGCTTGGAAGCCTGATGGTGTGTGAAGTTAGTGAGCCAAATGGAGTTGTTCTCCCACAAGAACCACTCGGCTGATCCTTCTTCAATATGCCCTTCACCAACATGCAGTGTTTCCTTGATTGAATTAGCTCTCACACCAATATTTGCGTCTAGAGCCTTTGCATTGAGGGCTATCTGAAAACGGCTGTGGCGCTGAAGTTGCCTGTGAATGTGGAGTTGGTGGCATGTGAAACCCGCATGTGGAGCATTCGTTTGTGTGGGATGCTCTACCAGGTTCATTCCTAGATAATGCACTCAAAGGGCACTAAGCATAGAGTGTGAAAACTGAGTTTCCTTGAGAGCTGCTTGGAAGCCTGATGGTGTGTGAAGTTAGTGAGCCAAATGGAGTTGTTCTCCCACAAGAACCACTCGGCTGATCCTTTTTCAATATGCCCTTCACCAACATGCAGTGTTTGCTTGATTGAATTAGCTCTCACACCAATATTTGCGTCTAGAGCCTTTGCATTGAGGGCTATCTGAAAACGGCTGTGGCGCTGAAGTTGCCTGTGAATGTGGAGTTGGTGGCATGTGAAACCCGCATGTGGAGCATTCGTTTGTGTGGGATGCTGACCAAGCATCCTTTCAGTCCTAGGCACTCAAAGAGCACTAAGCATAGAGTGTGAAAACTGAGTTTCCTTGAGAGCTGCTTGGAAGCCTGATGGTGTGTGAAGTTAGTGAGCCAAATGGAGTTGTTCTCCCACAAGAACCACTCGGCTGATCCTTCTTCAATATGCCCTTCACCAACATGCAGTGTTTCCTTGATTGAATTAGCTCTCACACCAATATTGGCGTCTAGAGCCTTTGCATTGAGGGCTATCTGAAAACGGCTGTGGCGCTGAAGTTGCCTGTGAATGTGGAGTTGGTGGCATGTGAAACCCGCATGTGGAGCATTCGTTTGGGGGGATGCTCTACCAGGTTCATTTCAGTCCTAGCCATACAAAGGGCACTAAGCATAGAGTGTGAAAACTGAGTTTCCTTGAGAGCTGCTTGGAAGCCTGATGGTGTGTGAAGTTAGTGAGCCAAATGGAGTTGTTCTCCCACAAGAACCACTCGACTGATCCTTCTTCAATATGCCCTTCACCAACATGCAGTGTTTCCTTGATTGAATTAGCTCTCACACCAATATTTGCGTCTAGAGCCTTTGCATTGAGGGCTATCTGAAAACGGCTGTGGCGCTGAAGTTGCCTGTGAATGTGGAGTTGGTGGCATGTGAAACCCGCATGTGGAGCATTCGTTTGTGTGGGATGCTCTCCAAGCTTCTTTTCAGTCCTAGGCACTCAAAGGGCACTAAGCATAGAGTGTGAAAACTGAGTTTCCTTGAGAGCTGCTTGGAAGCCTGATGGTGTGTGAAGTTAGTGAGCCAAATGGAGTTGTTCTCCCACAAGAACCACTCGGCTGATCCTTCTTCAATATGCCCTTCACCAACATGCAATGTTTCCTTGATTGAATTAGCTCTCACACCAATATTGACGTCTAGAGCCTTTGCATTGAGGGCTATCTGAAAACGGCTGTGGCGCTGAAGCTGCCTGTGAATGTGGAGTTGGTGGCATGTGAAACCCGCATGTGGAGCATTCGTTTGTGTGGGATGCTCTACCAGGTTCATTCCTAGATAATGCACTCAAAGGGCACTAAACATAGAGTGTGAAAACTGAGTTTCCTTGAGAGCTGCTTGGAAGCCTGATGGTGTGTGAAGTTAGTGAGCCAAATGGAGTTGTTCTCCCACAAGAACCACTCGACTGATCCTTCTTCAATATGCCCTTCACCAACATGCAGTGTTTCCTTGATTGAATTAGCTCTCACACCATTATTTGCGTCTAGAGCCTTTGCATTGAGGGCTATCTGAAAACGGCTGTGGCGCTGAAGTTGCCTGTGAATGTGGAGTTGGTGGCATGTGAAACCCGCATGTGGAGCATTCGTTTGTGTGGGATGCTGACCAAGCATCATTTCAGTCCTAGGCACACAAAGAGCACTAAGCATAGAGTGTGAAAACTGAGTTTCCTTGAGAGCTGCTTGGAAGCCTGATGGTGTGTGAAGTTAGTGAGCCAAATGGAGTTGTTCTCCCACAAGAACCACTCGGCTGATCCTTCTTCAATATGCCCTTCACCAACATGCAGTGTTTCCTTGATTGAATTAGCTCTCACACCAATATTTGCGTCTAGAGCCTTTGCATTGAGGGCTATCTGAAAACGGCTGTGGCGCTGAAGTTGCCTGTGAATGTGGAGTTGGTGGCATGTGAAACCCGCATGTGGAGCATTCGTTTGTGTGGGATGCTTTACCAGGTTCATTTCAGTCCTAGCCATACAAAGGGCACTAAGCATAGAGTGTGAAAACTGAGTTTCCTTGAGAGCTGCTTGGAAGCCTGATGGTGTGTGAAGTTAGTGAGCCAAATGGAGTTGTTCTCCCACAAGAACCACTCGGCTGATCCTTCTTCAATATGCCCTTCACCAACATGCAGTGTTTCCTTGATTGAATTAGCTCTCACACCAATATTGGCGTCTAGAGCCTTTGCATTGAGGGCTATCTGAAAACGGCTGTGGCGCTGAAGTTGCCTGTGAATGTGGAGTTGGTGGCATGTGAAACCCGCATGTGGAGCATTCGTTTGTGTGGGATGCTCTACCAGGTTCATTCCTAGATAATGCACTCAAAGGGCACTAAACATAGAGTGTGAAAACTGAGTTTCCTTGAGAGCTGCTTGGAAGCCTGATGGTGTGTGAAGTTAGTGAGCCAAATGGAGTTGTTCTCCCACAAGAACCACTCGGCTGATCTCTTCAATATGCCCTTCACCAACATGCAGTGTTTCCTTGATTGAATTAGCTCTCACACCAATATTTGCGTCTAGAGCCTTTGCATTGAGGGCTATCTGAAAACGGCTGTGGCGCTGAAGTTGCCTGTGAATGTGGAGTTGGTGGCATGTGAAACCCGCATGTGGAGCATTCGTTTGTGTGGGATGCTCTACCAGGTTCATTCCTAGATAATGCACTCAAAGGGCACTAAGCATAGAGTGTGAAAACTGAGTTTCCTTGAGAGCTGCTTGGAAGCCTGATGGTGTGTGAAGTTAGTGAGCCAAATGGAGTTGTTCTCCCACAAGAACCACTCGGCTGATCCTTCTTCAATATGCCCTTCACCAACATGCAGTGTTTGCTTGATTGAATTAGCTCTCACACCAATATTGCGTCTAGAGCCTTTGCATTGAGGGCTATCTGAAAACGGTTGTGGCGCTGAAGTTTGCCTGTGAATGTGGAGTTGGTGGCATGTGAAACCCGCATGTGGAGCATTCGTTTGTGTGGTATGCTCTACCAGGTTCATTCCTAGATAATGCACTCAAAGGGCACTAAGCATAGAGTGTGAAAACTGAGTTTCCTTGAGAGCTGCTTGGAAGCCTGATGGTGTGTGAAGTTAGTGAGCCAAATGGAGTTGTTCTCCCACAAGAACCACTCGGCTGATCCTTCTTCAATATGCCCTTCACCAAACATGCAGTGTTTCCTTGATTGAATTAGCTCTCACACCAATATTTGCGTCTAGAGCCTTTGCATTGAGGGCTATCTGAAAACGGCTATGGCGCTGAAGTTGCCCTGTGAATGTGGAGTTGGTGGCATGTGAAACCCGCATGTGGAGCATTCGTTTGTGTGGGGATGCTCTCCAAGATTCATTTCATTCCTAGATAATGCACTCCAAAGGGCACTAAGCATAGAGTGTGAAAAACTGAGTTTCCTTGAGAGCTGCTTGGAAGCCTGATGGTGTGTGAAGTTAGTGAGCCAAATGGAGTTGTTCTCCCACAAGAACCACTCGGCTGATCCTTCTTCAATATGCCCTTCACCAACATGCAGTGTTTCCTTGATTGAATTAGCTCTCACACCAATATTTGCGTCTAGAGCCTTTGCATTGAGGGCTATCTGAAAACGGTTGTGGCGCTGAAGTTGCCTGTGAATGTGGAGTTGGTGGCATGTGAAACCCGCATGTGGTGCATTCGTTTGTGTGGTATGCTCTACCAGGTTCATTCCTAGATAATGCACTCAAAGGGCACTAAGCATAGAGTGTGAAAACTGAGTTTCCTTGAGAGCTGCTTGGAAGCCTGATGGTGTGTGAAGTTAGTGAGCCAAATGGAGTTGTTCTCCCACAAGAACCACTCGGCTGATCCTTTTTCAATATGCCCTTCACCAACATGCAGTGTTTGCTTGATTGAATTAGCTCTCACACAATATTGGCGTCTAGATCCTTTGCATTGAGGGCTATCTGAAACGGCTGTGGCGCTGAAGTTGCCTGTGAATGTGGAGTTGGTGGCATGTGAAACCCGCATGTGGAGCATTCGTTTGTGTGGGATGCTGACCAAGCATCATTGCAGTCCTAGGCACTCAAAGAGCACTAAGCATAGAGTGTGAAAACTGAGTTTCCTTGAGAGCTGCTTGGAAGCCTGATGGTGTGTGAAGTTAGTGAGCCAAATGGAGTTGTTCTCCCACAAGAACCACTCGGCTGATCCTTCTTCAATATGCCCTTCCCCAACATGCAGTGTTTCCTTGATTGAATTAGCTCTCACACCAATATTTGCGTCTAGAGCCTTTGCATTGAGGGCTATCTGAAACGGCTGTGGCGCTGAAGTTGCCTGTGAATGTGGAGTTGGTGGCATGTGAAACCCGCATGTGGAGCATTCGTTTGTGTGGGATGCTCTCCAAGCTTCATTTCAGTCCTAGGCACTCAAAGGGCACTAAGCATAGAGTGTGAAAACTGAGTTTCCTTGAGAGCTGCTTGGAAGCCTGATGGTGTGTGAAGTTAGTGAGCCAAATGGAGTTGTTCTCCCACAAGAACCACTCGGCTGATCCTTCTTCAATATGCCCTTCACCAACATGCAGTGTTTCCTTGATTGAATTAGCTCTCACACCAATATTTGCGTCTAGAGCCTTTGCATTGAGGGCTATCTGAAAACGGCTGTGGCGCTGAAGTTGCCTGTGAATGTGGAGTTGGTGGCATGTGAAACCCGCATGTGGAGCATTCGTTTGTGTGGGATGCTCTACCAGGTTCATTCCTAGATAATGCACTCAAAGGGCACTAAACATAGAGTGTGAAAACTGAGTTTCCTTGAGAGCTGCTTGGAAGCCTGATGGTGTGTGAAGTTAGTGAGCCAAATGGAGTTGTTCTCCCACAAGAACCACTCGACTGATCCTTCTTCAATATGCCCTTCACCAACATGCAGTGTTTCCTTGATTGAATTAGCTCTCACACCATTATTTGCGTCTAGAGCCTTTGCATTGAGGGCTATCTGAAAACGGCTGTGGCGCTGAAGTTGCCTGTGAATGTGGAGTTGGTGGCATGTGAAACCCGCATGTGGAGCATTCGTTTGTGTGGGATGCTCTCCAAGCTTCATTTCAGTCCTAGGCACTCAAAGGGCACTAAGCATAGAGTGTGAAAACTGAGTTTCCTTGAGAGCTGCTTGGAAGCCTGATGGTGTGTGAAGTTAGTGAGCCAAATGGAGTTGTTCTCCCACAAGAACCACTCGGCTGATCCTTCTTCAATATGCCCTTCACCAACATGCAGTGTTTCCTTGATTGAATTAGCTCTCACACCAATATTGGCGTCTAGAGCCTTTGCATTGAGGGCTATCTGAAAACGGCTGTGGCGCTGAAGTTGCCTGTGAATGTGGAGGTGGTGGCATGTGAAACCCGCATGTGGAGCATTCGTTTGTGTGGGATGCTCTACCAGGTTCATTTCAGTCCTAGCCATACAAAGGGCACTAAGCAGAGAGTGTGAAAACTGAGTTTCCTTGAGAGCTGCTTGGAAGCCTGATGGTGTGTGAAGTTAGTGAGCCAAATGGAGTTGTTCTCCCACAAGAACCACTCGGCTGATCCTTCTTCAATATGCCCTTCACCAACATGCAGTGTTTCCTTGATTGAATTAGCTCTCACACCAATATTTGCGTCTAGAGCCTTTGCATTGAGGGCTATCTGAAAACGGCTGTGGGCGCTGAAGTTGCCTTGATGTGATGTGGAGTTGGTGGGCATGTGAAACCCGCATGTGAGCATTCGTTTGTGTGGGATGCTGACCAAGCTTCATTTCAGTCCTAGGCACACAAAGAGCACTAAGCATAGAGTGTGAAAACTGAGTTTCCTTGAGAGCTGCTTGGAAGCCTGATGGTGTGTGAAGTTAGTGAGCCAAATGGAGTTGTTCTCCCACAAGAACCACTCGGCTGATCCTTCTTCAATATGCCCTTCACCAACATGCAGTGTTTCCTTGATTGAATTAGCTCTCACACCAATATTTGCGTCTAGATCCTTTGCATTGAGGGCTATCTGAAAACGGCTGTGGCGCTGAAGTTGCCTGTGAATGTGGAGTTGGTGCCATGTGAAACCGCATGGTGGAGCATTCGTTTGTGTGGGATGCTCTACCAGGTTCATTTCAGTCCTAGCCATACAAAGGGCACTAAGCATAGAGTGTGAAAACTGAGTTTCCTTGAGAGCTGCTTGGAAGCCTGATGGTGTGTGAAGTTAGTGAGCCAAATGGAGTAGTTCTCCCACAAGAACCACTCGGCTGATCCTTCTTCAATATGCCCTTCACCAACATGCAGTGTTTCCTTGATTGAATTAGCTCTCACACCAATATTGGCGTCTAGAGCCTTTGCATTGAGGGCTATCTGAAAACGGCTGTGGCGCTGAAGTTGCCTGTGAATGTGGAGTTGGTGGCATGTGAAACCCGCATGTGTAGCATTCGTTTGTGTGGGATGCTCTCCAAGCTTCATTTCAGTCCTAGGCACTCAAAGGGCACTAAGCATAGAGTGTGAAAACTGAGTTTCCTTGAGAGCTGCTTGGAAGCCTGATGGTGTGTGAAGTTAGTGAGCCAAATGGAGTTGTTCTCCCACAAGAACCACTCGGCTGATCCTTCTTCCAATATGCCCTTCACCAACATGCAGTGTTCCTTGATTGAATTAGCTCTCACACCAATATTGGCGTCTAGAGCCTTTGCATTGAGGGCTATCTGAAAACGGCTGTGGCGCTGAAGTTGCCTGTGAATGTGGAGTTGGTGCCATGTGAAACCCGCATGTGGAGCATTCGTTTGTGTGGGATGCTCTACCAGGTTCATTTCAGTCCTAGCCATACAAAGGGCACTAAGCATAGAGTGTGAAAACTGAGTTTCCTTGAGAGCTGCTTGGAAGCCTGATGGTGTGTGAAGTTAGTGAGCCAAATGGAGTTGTTCTCCCACAAGAACCACTCGGCTGATCCTTCTTCAATATGCCCTTCACCAACATGCAGTGTTTCCTTGATTGAATTAGCTCTCACACCAATATTGGCGTCTAGAGCCTTTGCATTGAGGGCTATCTGAAAACGGCTGTGGCGCTGAAGTTGCCTGTGAATGTGGAGTTGTGGCATGTGAAACCCGCATGTGGAGCATTCGTTTGTGTGGGATGCTCTCCAAGCTTCATTTCAGTCCTAGGCACTCAAAGGGCACTAAGCATAGAGTGTGAAAACTGAGTTTCCTTGAGAGCTGCTTGGAAGCCTAGATGGTGTGTGAAGTTAGTGAGCCAAATGGAGTTGTTCTCCCACAAGAACCACTCGGCTGATCCTTCTTCAATATGCCCTTCACCAACATGCAGTGTTTCCTTGATTGAATTAGCTCTCACACCAATATTGGCGTCTAGAGCCTTTGCATTGAGGGGCTATCTGAAAACGGCTGTGGCGCTGAAGTTGCCTGTGAATGTGGAGTTGGTGGCATGTGAAACCCGCATGTGGAGCATTCGTTTGTGTGGGGATGCTCTACCAGGTTCATTCCTAGATAGTGCACTCAAAGGGCACTAAGCATAGAGTGTGAAAACTGAGTTTCCTTGAGAGCTGCTTGGAAGCCTGATGGTGTGTGAAGTTAGTGAGCCAAATGGAGTTGTTCTCCCACAAGAACCACTCGGCTGATCCCTTCTTCAATATGCCCTTCACCAACATGCAGTGTTTCCTTGATTGAATTAGCTCTCACACCATTATTTGCGTCTAGAGCCTTTGCATTGAGGGGCTATCTGAAAAACGGCTGTGGCGCTGAAGTTGCCTGTGAATGTGGAGTTGGTGGCATGTGAAACCCGCATGTGGAGCATTCGTTTGTGTGGGATGCTGACCAAGCATCATTTCAGTCCTAGGCACACAAAGAGCACTAAGCATAGAGTGTGAAAACTGAGTTTCCTTGAGAGCTGCTTGGAAGCCTGATGGTGTGTGAAGTTAGTGAGCCAAATGGAGTTGTTCTCCCACAAGAACCACTCGGCTGATCCTTCTTCAATATGCCCTTCACCACATGCAGTGTTTCCTTGATTGAATTAGCTCTCACACCAATATTTGCGTCTAGAGCCTTTGCATTGAGGGCTATCTGAAAACGGCTGTGGCGCTGAAGTTGCCTGTGAATGTGGAGTTGGTGGCATGTGAAACCCGCATGTGGGAGCATTCGTTTGTGTGGGATGCTTTACCAGGTTCATTTCAGTCTAGCCATACAAAGGGCACTAAGCATAGAGTGTGAAAACTGAGTTTCCTGAGAGCTGCTTGGAAGCCTGATGGTGTGTGAAGTTAGTGAGCCAAATGGAGTTGTTCTCCCACAAGAACCACTCGGCTGATCCTTCTTCAATATGCCCTTCACCAACATGCAGTGTTTCCTTGATTGAATTAGCTCTCACACCAATATTGGCGTCTAGAGCCTTTGCATTGAGGGCTATCTGAAAACGGCTGTGGCGCTGAAGTTGCCTGTGAATGTGGAGTTGGTGGCATGTGAAACCCGCATGTGGAGCATTCGTTTGTGTGGGATGCTCTACCAGGTTCATTCCTAGATAATGCACTCAAAGGGCACTAAACATAGAGTGTGAAAAACTGAGTTTCCTTGAGAGCTGCTTGGAAGCCTGATGGTGTGTGAAGTTAGTGAGCCAAATGGAGTTGTTCTCCACAAGAACCACTCGGCTGATCCTTCTTCAATATGCCCTTCACCAACATGCAGTGTTTCCTTGATTGAATTAGCTCTCACACCAATATTTGCGTCTAGAGCCTTTGCATTGAGGCTATCTGAAAACGGCTGTGGCGCTGAAGTTGCCTGTGAATGTGGAGTTGGTGGCATGTGAAACCCGCATGTGGAGCATTCGTTTGTGTGGGATGCTCTACCAGGTTCATTCCTAGATAATGCACTCAAAGGGCACTAAGCATAGAGTGTGAAAACTGAGTTTCCTTGAGAGCTGCTTGGAAGCCTGATGGTGTGTGTGAAGTTAGTGAGCCCAAATGGAGTTGTTCTCCCACAAGAACCACTCGGCTGATCCTTCTTCAATATGCCCTTCACCAACATGCAGTGTTTGCTTGATTGAATTAGCTCTCACACCAATATTTGCGTCTAGAGCCTTTGCATTGAGGGCTATCTGAAAACGGCTGTGGCGCTGAAGTTGCCTGTGAATGTGGAGTTGGTGGCCATGTGAAACCCGCATGTGGAGCATTCGTTTGTGTGGTATGCTCTACCAGGTTCATTTCAGTCCTAGCCACTCAAAGGGCACTAAGCATAGAGTGTGAAAACTGAGTTTCCTTGAGAGCTGCTTGGAAGCCTGATGGTGTGTGAAGTTAGTGAGCCAAATGGAGTTGTTCTCCCACAAGAACCACTCGGCTGATCCTTCTTCAATATGCCCTTCACCAACATGCAGTGTTTCCTTGATTGAATTAGCTCTCACACCAATATTGGCGTCTAGAGCCTTTGCATTGAGGGCTATCTGAAAACGTGCTGTGGCGCTGAAGGTTTGCCTGTGAATGTGGAGTTGGTGGCATGTGAAACCCGCATGTGGAGCATTCGTTTGTGTGGGGATGCTCTCCAAGCTTCATTTCAGTCCTAGGCACTCAAAGGGCACTAAGCATAGAGTGTGAAAACTGAGTTTCCTTGAGAGCTGCTTGGAAGCCCTGATGGTGTGTGAAGTTAGTGAGCCAAATGGAGTTGTTCTCCCACAAGAACCACTCGGCTGATCCTTCTTCAATATGCCCTTCACCAACATGCAGTGTTTCCTTGATTGAATTAGCTCTCACACCAATATTGGCGTCTAGAGCCTTTGCATTGAGGGCTATCTGAAAACGGCTGTGGCGCTGAAGTTGCCTGTGAATGTGGAGTTGGTGGCATGTGAAACCCGCATGTGGAGCATTCGTTTGTGTGGGATGCTCTACCAGGTTCATTCATAGTCCTGACACTCAAAGGGCACTAAGCATAGAGTGTGAAAACTGAGTTTCCTTGAGAGCTGCTTGGAAGCCTGATGGTGTGTGGAAGGTTAGTGAGCCCAAATGGAGTTGTTCTCCCACAGAGAACCACTCGGACTGATCCTTCTTCAATATGCCCTTCACCAACATGCAGTGTTTCTTGAATTGAATTAGCTCTCACACCATTATTGGCGTCTAGAGCCTTTGCATTGAGGGGCTATCTGAAAACGGCTGTGGCGCTGAAGTTGCCTGTGAATGTGGAGTTTGTGGCATGTGAAACCCGCATGTGGAGATTCGTTTGTGTGGGATGCTGACCAAGCTATCATTTCAGTCCTAGGCACACAAAGAGCACTAAGCATAGAGTGTGAAAACTGAGTTTCCGTTGAGAGCTGCTTGGAAGCCTGATGGTGTGTGAAGTTAGTGAGCTCAAATGGAGTTGTTCTCCCACAAGAACCACTCGGCTGATCCTTCTTCAATATGCCCTTCACCAACATGCAGTGTTTCCTTGATTGAATTAGCTCTCACACCATATTGGCGTCTAGAGCCTTTGCATTGAGGGCTATCTTGAAAACGGCTGTGGCGCTGAAGTTGCCTGTGAATGTGGAGTTGGTGGCATGTGAAACCCGCATGTGGAAGCATTCGTTTGTGTGGGATGCTTTACCAGGTTCATTTCAGCCTAGCATTACAAAGGGCACTAAGCATAGAGTGTGAAAACTGAGTTTCCTTGAGAGCTGCTTGGAAGCCTGATGGTGTGTGAAGTTAGTGAGCCAAATGGAGTTGTTCTCCCACAAGAACCACTCGCTGATCCTTCTTCAATATGCCCTTCACCAACATGCAGTGTTTCCTTGAATTTGAATTAGCTCTCACACCAATATTGGCGTCTAGAGCCTTTGCATTGAGGG